>NC_136545.1:5704779-5949779 GCF_910591455.1 Pholis gunnellus | reverse complement strand
ATTTGACTCCTGTACTTTGTACTGTGCTACAGATCCACACTTTGGATTACATGTCACACTTGTATAATTAGCATATTGTAAACTACGGTCTCCTGAAATTACTATTTCATATCATTTCTCAGTTGTCACGCAAGTTTCGTATGTCCAGAGCTTCACTGAATGCGCCACATGACATAGAGGTCTACAAAAAGAAAGTAACACGGGTTTCTCTGAGTCAAAGCACATTCACAGGTGCTGCAGATAATGGCAGAAAGTAGCAATTATTGAATAGAAAAATAGTGACGCACACTGAAAACTCCTCATAGAACTACCATGGAAAAGAACAAGCTGCTTTCACGTGGCTAAAAACCACAATCCTTGATCAATCCCTCACCCTCTCGTTCATTTCTCGTTGCTTCCTGCTCCTTGTACTCGTGTGGACAATGACCCACCAACCCAGGAGGCCCAGATGCTGAAGGTGTCTTATGGGAAAGAGGTGGAGACGCTGAGGCAGAGCCTGCTGGTTCAGGGTCAGAAACTGGAGGCGGCTCAGCAGAGAGTCGGCGAGCTGGAGACGCACCACTCCAAGAAGGAGCACCTCATCGCCGAGCAGAAGAAGTTCCTCGAGGACGTGAAGTGTCAAGCGAAGTGAGCGCGAACCTCCCGAGTCCTCAACACAAGCGCCTCGTGTCCTCTCTCTCTCTCCCGCTTCATCTTTTTTTCCTTCTCTGTTTTCTGTTTGCAGGGCGGAGCTGCAGGGCTCAGACAACAGGTATCGGGCTCAGAGGAGAATCACTCAGCTGCTGCAGACTGAACTCCTGCAGCTCTACAGCAGAGTGGAGACGGAGGCTCCTGCCAGCACCGCCAGCAGCTCACCACCAGGGGGCGAAACTGACCCACACACTTGTGCTGACTCCAGGTCAGCACTGTTTTTTTTTTTTGTGTAGCTGTTTGCATCGTACTGTTACAGTTAGACTGCCAAATCTACTTGTGTCTTACTTTTTGGTGTTTTCCTTGTCCTCCACAGTGTCATGGTACCAGACAGACAACTTCACACCAACGAAGAAGTGGGCAGCAGACCACCGCGCGACTCCCCTCGGGGCAACAGCAGCACTTTATCGCCACGGCAACCAAAGGCGAGCAACTCTTCCAGGACCATGGCCTACTCCGTCAATGGCAGCCAGGACCTGGCCCCGCCCCTGCTAGTGGAGCCCTCCCTGTCCTGTCCCTACGCCAACTGGCTCGCCCCCCTGCCCCCCTCCGACGCGCCGCTCACCGTGGGCTCCTACCCCAGCGCCAAGAGCTTCCTGGGCATGAGGGCCCGCGAGCTGTTCCGCAACAAGAGCGAGAGCCAGTGTGACGAGGAGCAGCAGCAGCAGTCGTCGTCGTTGCGCCTGGCTGGCCTCGCCCACGGCCTGAAGACGGAGCTGTGCGTGGAGCCGCCCTGCCCAGGTGACGTCGCCGCCGTCGGCCCGGCACATTCCGCTGTTCGGCCCCCGGCCGCTGCCCTCGCCACTCCTCTCACTGTGCCCACCAAGGAGCCCCCCTCCGAGCCCAAGCAGGGGGCCTCCAGCCAGGAAAGCCCTCGCAGGAAGGCGGGATCAGGTGGAGGGCGGGGTCAGTCGGGTTCAGGGCGCCCCCGGCAGCAGCAGCTAAAGATCATGGACTACAATGAAACACATCACGAGCTCAGTTAAGAGACATCGGACTGTGCCGGGACGCAGGGCGGAGGTCCAGAGACGAGTTTACTGTCGGAGAAGAGCTACAAATCAGCAGAAAGAGTAACCTGTCAGCAACTCTTTGGATTTCAGTGTTATTTGTTCCATTCCTCTGAGTGGACAACAGGATTTCCCACAATGTTTTTCTACTTTTTTCTTTTTTCTTCCGAGTCATTCCCCCGATGAATTTTTGACATGATGAGAGGGATACTAAGTGGATGTGATGTTACCAGAGAAGATGCTAGTCTTATGAATTTGATTATGAGACAAAGACGCTCGAAAATACGCCGAACAGTGATCAAAGTGATCAATAACTCTGTGACACTGTGAGCCCAACGTTTTTAAGGGTCAGTTCATCCGAACTGCAAACGTCCCACTTGGCTCCAGTTGTACCAGCCAATGCGGAACGTTTCGCTTTCATTTGTCCAAATTGTGAGAAATCTGTCTCTGAGATTTCTGCTTGGACATCTGGCACAATGGAAGTGAATGGAAGTTTAGTGGCGCTCACAGCATTGAAAGATCACTTTAAAAACAACCTTCTGAAACAGTGTCACGAACTGAAGTCTTCTTTGGAACTACTTTCTACCGAATAGAAATAGTCTCTTTGATGGGGACACGTTTTCCAGAAAGACAAGTTGCTGTTATAATGTTAATAGTAAATGCTGTTAGCACCACCAATACAGCCACCGCCATTGTGTTACATGTGGAGACGGGAATCTTTTACGCAAATATCTCCAAATTTGGACAAATCAAACTAGTCCGTACCACTGCAACCAAGTGAGAACATGTTTAGTTTTCTTCGTAGTTTGGGTGTACCCACCCTTTAACACCAAATCGGTTATTAACAGCAGAAGAGCAAGAGTTATAATTTGTCGTGATCATCTGTTCGGAGCACTTTGGCGTTGAAATATGTTTGTGATGTCAGGAGTGCATGTTGAGTGTTGCATCAGAGCGGTGGAGGTGATGGGCACGTGGAGGTGTTTGGGTTTGCTCTGGGGAAACCTTGGAGTGGACTGAATTGGGGAAAACAAAATGTCTCCATTGAGTTGTTGTTTTTTGTCCCAAATAAGTCTGATTGGAGATTTGTTTTTTGTTTTTCACGACTGTGAAAGCGCGTAGGTGATGCAGTCGTGTTGGTTCTGGCATTTCAGCAACGACGCATCGAGGAAAGTGTTTGAAATTTGGAAACTGTTTGCGTCTTTATGAATTTCACATTCTGTTGTACCTTTTTTTTGTTTTGTATTTATTCAGCCATGAAGTACATATCCTAAATTTGAATCAGACCTGGCAAATGACACACGCCCAAGCTTATAGAAATCATGTTTTTTTTTGTTTTGTTTTTTTCTGTTCAGGACGACCAGCTGACCATTTTTGAAGTGCCATGCAAACATTTGTGTTCTGGGTGAACTCAAACGTCTCTGAACAGAAGTGTTGTTTCTCGTGCTGCGCGTACAGTCAGCTGGTACAGCGTGGGAAATGCAACGGCTCGTCCAATCAGGTTCCTTTTGTGCAGGTCTGATAAACAGGGAGTTTCCTCTGAATATTAGAAGTAAACTCATCCCGTCTAAATCCTGTTGTCCACCGGGAACGCCTGCTGTCACTTCCTTTTGCCTCGCTATCTAAAGCATGTTCAACAATCCACTTTAAATGCCAACCGTAGTAACTACCGCAAACCAAGACAGAAAGGTACAATCAGCACAAACTGAAGAAACCAGGACTCTGACCGGAGCTGGACAAGCTGGGATCAAACGGCAAAAAAAAAGGAAGTTCTTAAAGCAGTGGCTTGTGTTTAACTGTGAACAATAAAGATCGTCTTCAATGTTTTGCACTACAATTCTGAGTTTTGCTTTTATTCTGCTGCTGAATGTAAGCCGCCCTTTGTAAAATGTAGCGTCAAGGTGTCTTTGTCATTCCGTCGTGTCAAGGTTGAGTTTGCTTTTTGGGGACGGGACACTTTCAGATGTTTGCAGATTGAAAAGTCAGTCCGTCCTATACTGTGTGGTTTACAGCTCGATAGAAAGAGAATGAAAGTGTCTAAATTCATACATGATGACTTCTTTGGTGGTCATCCCTGTGATAGACAGTAAGGTCCAAAAGCACAGGAATGAGCCCTTTAGTCATTTCAATTCTCATCTTTCCATCTTCTTAAATGTGAGGATTTGCTGCTTTTCTTCATCACATACCATATTAAACTGAATATCTTTACTGTTGGTCGGACACTTTTGGCTCTGTGGGAAATTGTGATTGGTCATTTTTCACTTCCTTTTCTATTTCCATTTTTTTTTAATGCACGACCAGAATCTTAAGTTTGTTTACATTCTTTGATTAGACGTTTCCCCAATCTAAATCCATAAGCCTTTCTCATTAACATGCATTTAACACTTCTGGGTTCAGAGGGGATGTATTGAGCACTAAGCATAGTTCTGTTCAATTTATAATAGGGTTTAAACTAAGGGATCAAAAGTGCACTGTTTTGATATTTGTACTAAAACTCAAATATCATATACCGATTGAACACCTAAGCAGCTCTAAACCTTAACTAATACTGCTATTACAGGTAATACTAAAAGTAGTTCGTAGATACGGTAGTACTGGGGTGGCCATGGTGGGGTTTTTTTTTTTCAAATATTAGAATATGGCTCGAGCATATTTCTAATAAATTACACTATGTGCATTGCACAGTTTAAAGTGTCTTAACCTCTCAATATTTTATGTGGGAGCTTAGGCCATGAACAGAACCAAATATAGAAATTTTGGCAATTTTGTTGTGTAACTGGTTGAAAACTACACATTCACTATTGTTTGTCCCGTGACTCCTAATATGTTTTATAAGGCCTTCAATCAGAAGAGCTTGACTAACCCTGCCATAGTACATAGAGGTTAATAGAAAGAAAAATACACACTTGTAAGATACTTACAAAATGTGACAATACAGTAACGCCTGTATAACAAAAGTAAAACGTGACGCAGTTCTGAAAGAATAGAACATTCGAGAACATTGCGCCTACTCTCACGTGTGACCTGTGAACCCCGTTAGCTTAGCTTAGCTTTAACACCGGAGCCAGGCTGTGCACAGCCCTGTCCAAGATACCTCCCAGCTGCTTTAAACTCACTGATTTACGCGTTACCTCGCGTGAGTTTAATCCACGCAGCCGGACAAGCTAACCGTCAACTGCCTCGTGGCTCGTAGCTTCATATTTAATGGACAGATATGATACATGACTATAACTCTCGACAGGAAAGCTGATAAACGTATTTCCCAAATGGTCGAGTTGTTCCTTCAGTAAATACAAACGGAGGTGAGTGTCAGTCTGACATGTTCACACATTTATGTTTAGCTTTATGTTAGCTGAACAAAAGATAGCATACGAGCCAGCCTTTTATGTGTAGAGCACCTTGTATGGCGTCTTATGCTAAAGACAGTTGTGCTCGAAATGTTTTGTCTTCCAACTTTAAAGTTTGTTGTTTGACATTTTCTAGAAAAACCTCATTCCTCTCTGCTCTCTTTCCTTGAAAAGAAGTTACATTTCTGTTACTTTTTTGTTACTTTTTTCCCACAGATACTGCAGGTGTCCCTGTTTCCATGACTTCTCGCCTCCGGTTTGTTGTCTTGTTTCCACCAGAGGACACTGTTGCTCCAAAAACACCGGCGCTCCTTCGCCGAGCCTCCGCGGGATCAACAGGTACAGTGGGTCGGTCTGGTGAAGTGTTGTGATGGAAGAGGATTCAGATGGCTGTTAACCGTGCTGTGATGGCACAATTGATGTAACTGGCGATTCCGTGCTCTTATGCGTTGTTTGAGTCCATGTATTTTTTTTCCTTCAATATTCCAGCTTATTTGAGGAACTTTAGGAAATTGTATCACAACGGTAAAATAAAAACACCTGTAAAGACAGCAGACGATACACTAAAACCACAATTACTGATGCTTGAACAAAAGTCAACTTACTTATAAATTGTCTTGTAAATTCATGAATTTATCACGAGGTTTTCTTTATACAAATATGTGTTTTGTAGAACATTGAACTGGAAATTCAAAAACTTGACACTTTGTTCACTAACTGCATTCTGTCTTTGTGTGTGTGTGTGTGTGTGTGTTTTATATCAGCTCCCAATTCCCTGGGCCTTGCTGTTAACTCTCATCCTGCTTCCAGGACTGAATCATTTTTTGTGAGTACAACCGACCAAGTATGATTAGTTTATCAAACGTGTGCATATGTATTTCACGAGAGAGAGTCCAAAAAAAAAAAAAAAGAAAGTGGTATGATTAATTTACCAGCATTCCGCAGGGTCAAGGAAATTGATGCAGGATAATTGGGCACATAGGGAATCCTTGGCAATTTGTGCTTTCAGACTCTACTTGAGAAATTAGATGTCAGTGCAAATGTGAAATTGCTCCTCAATGTTCTCAAAGATTCCATGAAAATTTAAACATAAATCTTAAGTATTTCCAGCAAAGGGATTCTTCCCCTTTTTTTGTGCCAACTTGAAATGAAGCCCTGTGAAAATGATCTGAATGAAGTGAAAGTGTATGAAGCGGGGGGGGGGGGGGGGGGGGGGGGGGACATGCGAGCTTGTGTAAAGTTAGGGCTGCACTCCGAGGAGGATGTCGGGGCTCTTGCTCTTGGTAAAATCCTCTTGCAAGAATTCATTAGATTCTTTTTGACAGGAAGTAAAGTTTGAATTCATCTGAAGACTTGTAATTATAATATTCAAGATATGTACACCTATAGCGCAAAATATAACTCAGACGGTGCCGTATAGCCTACTTTTTTTTTCTTTCACTTGGGTTCAAAGAAGAAGTGTAGAAGTTAGAAGGTACAATCGTACAACACATGTGTTCATATGAATGAAAATATAAATTACACGACTGTGAATAATTGATTTAAAGGAGCAAACGTTTGTCAAGTTCAGGAGGTCATTGATTGATAAAGTTAGTGTGTATGTTTTTAGTTTAAAATAAGTTGGAACAGTTTTATTTTGAAAAGGATCCAGACTGATTTTTCTAAAACACAGTGGTCATTAATTACATTTGATCTATTAAGCTTCAATGACAAACATTACTGACAATTAATAAATCATCATCGTCGAGTCTGATCAAAACTTGTGGGGAATTTTATATTCATGCAAAATCAAGATAAACTGATCGCTTAAAAAGTCTTGCTCCAAACTCCTAGTTATATTTAAATGTTAGTGTTTATTCCTCACGGGCACGCAGTGCAAAAGAAAATGCTAAACAAGAATATTTTTGGTAAGCATACTACATACTGACACTCTGGAAAACGGCTTCATTTGTCCTCATTAAAAGCTTAAAAGACCATGAATAAATAATCATTAAAGAGGATACTTTTTTCCCCCGCTTTTCCCTTTTTTTTTTCTATCTTCGGCCTTATGCAAAATACACTCACTGCCTAAATAAATACGCTCCATAAAGGCTGTTTAGAAACGTGCCCTCCCCCCTCTACTTCCACATTTAGATCGCTGACATGCACCTAAAGATCAGATCCTACATTGGCTGTTGGTTTCGGAGGGAAAGATTGGACCTCCGAGAGTCAACTTAATGCAATTAAGTGAGGATGATGAGTCTTTCTCTCTGTGTGCTGCTTGAATCACTAAGCAAGGCGGAATCCAAACTTAAAGGCAAGAAGAAAAGAAAAGAGCGGGAGATGAGCGCGCACAGACCGGTCCCTGCGGTTTAATTATTTTAATTATCTCTCCTCTTTCAGCTTTCCTTAAAAAAAAAAAAAAAAAGAGGCCATTAAAGGATGCCCGTTTGGGTTAATCTGATTAAAAAAACAAGATGGAGGGAGAGATGAAAGGCTGCAGATGTCAGCGCTAATCAGGGGAGTTAAAACTGCTATTTGTGAACTGGGACGGTTGTTAAAGTGGGTAGAAAGTGCGTGCAGTGTGAGTGTTTTCTTTTTTTCTCTCCTACGTTTTTCCTCACTTCAAAACACCTCCTTCCTGCAGTCTCTGTTGATCAGCTCCCTCTCAGGCATCTCCTCAAACTAACGCCATGTTTGATTCTCCGCCGCGCTCTGTAACTGCGCTGGCAGCAGGTCAGAAAAACACGGAGGGAAATATTTAAAGTTTAAGTTTAGTCTCCGGTGGTACGGTTTCGTTTTTTCGTAAAGGAAGATGCCATTTGAGGAAGTGATGAAAGCAGCATTAGCAATTAACAACACCACAGTGAATATCTCTCCTTTTTATTTACAGAAAGTCTGCCAATAAGGCACATCATTATCGATTTACCAATCTCTGCAAAAGATGATCTTTAATTGCTTGCAAGTTTATTCAGTTAATAACTTCCTTAAAGTGTTATTTTCCTGAAACAAGTGAAGAAAAGTCTGTCAGTTCCTCTCAAGCATTTTCTAAAACCAAACTGGATTTAGAAAATCAGTCAGAATGCCATTTTAGTTCTACAGTATTCTTTCAGTTTCTATGTTCAACGGGGGGGGGGGGGGGGGGGGGGGAGAGTAAACGGGCGCTTTAGATTATGTGTTTCAAGATACACATGGTCATTTTCTAAGGTTGCTTTCTGACAGATATTCTCACCGCACTGCAGTTTTTCACTTGAAAAAAATGTAAAAATGTATTGTTAATATTTCTATCATTATTCTTTTAAAATCAATGTTAGATAGAACTGGCTCCATAAGATGGAGATGATTTTTTTGCAGTGTAATTATTGAATGTGATTAAAATAAGCTAAATGCATCACGTCACTCAGCGGGCCAAATGCAACACTGTCGACTCTGATAACGCAGGGTAGTTGTTAAAGTTCCTCCGACTGCAGAGCTTTGACATTTGTTCAGGCAAGAATGAGCACAAATCCAGGCACAGGTGTTGAGCCACAGCATGGCGAGAGAGGAGGGGAAAGGAGAGAAGGGAGAGGAAAAAAACAAACAAACAAAGATCTACTTTCAAACTAAATCAAGCAGAAGGAATGTCCTGAGTGTGTACAGAGATGGACGGGAGCCCATGCAATATTAAAGGGCCATGTCTGGCAATGCCAACCGTGCCACTCCTCTCCGCGGCTCCAGCCCTCCCGGCTTCCCGGCCATCGGCTCTTCCCTCAAGGTGACACTTCAAAGCGGGCACGCAGACGTGGCAGGCCTGGCTGTCGGCATGGAGCCAGCCCCCCCTCCTCCCCCCCTCTTCCCCTCCTCCCCTCTCTCCCGCCCACCACCCATTCTACCCCCCCACCCCACCACCACCTCAAAGACACAGCTCCTACCCCTGCTGGGCCAGGTCAGCGCCAAGATCCACACCGCTTGCCGCCCTTCGGGAGCCGCTGTCAAAAAACTCTTCCCCACAAGCTTAATTAATAACGGGCCATTCCTAATGCAAACCCTCTGAATCCGCAGCCTGTTTCCCCTCCGATCCTATTGGTGAGTTCTGAGGCCGCGACAGAAGGCAGACAAGGAGAGGAGGGCTGGTTGGGGATGCATCCAAATCATTTGAATTTCGATGATTGGGATTCACATGCATTATTCTCCGCGCTTTATAACCTATTTTCTGTGTTGTACAGTGTGCCTGCCTGCCTGTCTGGGTGTTTTTTTCTATTTCTAAAGATGTCTCTCTTCTGCAGATGATTGGAGACACACGAACCAAAGAATATGGGGCTGCTGTCCTCGGCCTGTCTGACAGGTAGGGTAGGAAAAGCCTAAATGCAAACACACACACACACACACACACAGTCTGCATCAGCTGGGTCCAGGGCACTGTAATCACCTCTCAAACCTGGAGGGAGAATTTTACAGAGCGCTCCGTGATCGATATTTGCCGATCCGTCTGCCCGTATCAACCTCAAATAAAAGCAGAGAGCAGGAGACAAGGCAGCACAGGCAGGTCGTGGGGAGGTCTGCCCCCCCCCACCCAACACACACACACACACCTTCCCGTTTGATGTCTGCGAAAGCGCTCATCAGTGTGTAGAACCGGCCTCAACTCGGCACACCGGGTCACCGCCGCCTCACCCCGAGCAGTGCACGGTTGATTGTCTCGCTGTCGGGGCGAGCGGGGTTGTTGTTTTCCGAGGTGAGAGGACGGATCTTTTCCGGCAAGCTGGGCTTCGGTTTTTAATAGGGCCCCAGCTCCGGCACCTCGCCGGCCCGCTCAGGCCGACACGCTGATGATGAGGAGGGGAACTAGTCCCAGATTCACTCCTCCTCCTCCTCCTCCTCCTGCCAGTCCTCAGCTCATGTTGTTACTGTATTTTTATTCACCGCGTGTGCTCCTCTGTCTTGTCCGTTGCATTCTTGATGGACTGAGTGAGGGGGGGTGGTAGCGCAGGCTAAACAACCCGGTGTGCCTCGAGAAGCCGTGGTTAAATGGTACACGCCTTGGAAAACATAAGGTCTGCAAGAAGGAGCTCAGCCACGAGAGCATTGCAGCATTTAGGGCAAGGAGCTGGTTACGTTAGCTGACACGCTGATATAATTAGGTCGTAATAAATAAGAGAGGCAACGGGGAGCTAGGGCGTGTCTCAACAGTGGCCATTAGAGAAACCACATAGGTTGCATTTCAAGAAAAAAAAGTCACCTGTCTACCGGGAAACACAGACACTTTCTGTTTCTCCTGCACACATTTACTCAGTGTCCTACTTGCAGAGTCCTTCTGTGTGTTGTTCTAAACCCCAGAAGCCTGGCCCTTTAAGTGAGCTAACTGGGGTGGTTGTAGGCTCAAACCAACCTTAATTAGTACACTTACTGCACAGCGATGGCAGGTACGAAGGCAAGCCTCCGCACTGCAGTTTTCCCTCAGATTAAGCCTCTTTCAGGCAAGGCTGTAACCTCCCACAATGATGCGGTAATTAACTTCATTAGCTTTCGATTCTCTTTTAGTTTTGGCAAAGTGGATGAGGCTTAAAAATTGGTTAATCTCGTCTGTCTGTGTTTTATCTCCACCAATGTTGCTGTGTTTCCCGAGTGCTACCTGCTGTTCATCTTGGCGACATGCATGTGCATGAGCGGGTTGTAATGAGTCAGGCATCGGGTTTTAATAAGCAGAGCTTTACCCACAGATCCTTCTGTGATTTGCATCCATGTCGGACACGAGGCGTAAAGCGGGGTGATTGATTCATGGCTCGTCCCATATTGGAGCAAGAGAGAGGGAGGAGAGAGAGAGAGAGGAAGGCCGTAGATTTATTATCAAGCTCAGCGACAAAGGGAGGAAGAGAGTGTGCATATGTTAATCCGCTGGCTGAACGATGATCAAAGACTGGAACAAGCTGAGCCCTGCTGATCGCCTCGGGGCAAACGATGCTCTCCAAGCAGCTGGGAAAGTGAGCAGACGAGGAGTAAACAGATAGTTAGAAAAATCAATAGCCGAGGTTCGGGCCGCGGCTCGGTCTGAAGGTCAAAGGAGGCTGGGGTCTGCGGCGCGTGGAGGGAGGTCTGGAAACCAGGGGCGCTTTTAGGCCAATTTAAGAGAAGTGATGTGTTTACAGCCGAGTTGTGTCCAGGCATGAAGGAAGTTCAAGCTGAGGTTACGGCTGCTCTGGTCAGCTCGGTGGTATAAGAAAAAACAAAAGAAATACCATGAAAACAGTTCTGGCTCAGACTCGAACATCTAAGGATTCGATTCATGGGCCTGGGTGTGTGCTTGGAGCGAGGACCCGCTCATTTGGGTTTCAAAGGAAGAAGGATTTTCTTTTTAGTGTCAAAACACCCTGCGTGGGGCTCATTTGTTCGTTATCCGTTACCCCCCCCCCCCCTCTTCTTCTTTAGACTGACCCAAAGTATTCCCCCAAGGCCTCTACCTCTGGTACCCGCACTCGCTGGCTGCTGTGGGAATTTGTGCCATCCCTGTGAACCCCCCTCAAGCCTCAATTTGGGTTTGAATTTCGCAATTTCCATCGTCAAAAGCATCCGATGCTCCTATATGTCCTTATGTAAATTATTGTAGAAAGTCGAGCGCTTTTCATCAAAGCAGTCGCCTCTCAGCTTCATAATCTACAATAGCTGTTGGAAAATAAAAATATTATCTGTCACCGCTCCATTCATTATGAATTCATATCTTTGTTTGCCTATAGCTGAATAATTACGATGACTTAGCTTTTTACCCCCAAGCTTTGCCGTCTTTTGACTTCCTCCACTTCTGAAGCGGATTGTTTTTGTGATTAGTCACTTTGTTTAATCTGGTAATGATGGCGTCCCCTCAGGCTAAATGCCTGATTTGTGCTTACCAGTTTATTTATTCATTTGTACTTTTGACGTGTTAATCTGCATAAACGGCGCGGAGCTCCGCCAGGACCCCGGAACGTCTCCCTGCACCTGTCAATTACAGCAAGTCTGAGACACCTGGAAGCAGCCACCCTGGTCTCGGCGCTGTGATCGGGTTAGAGGTCTGCCTGTCAATCAGCCCTGTCCTGTCAGGGAGGTATTGATATCCAGCCCTTCATCTCTACTTCAACACTGTAGCAATAATTGATCAGAACGGCTGCTAATTAGGATTAATTGTGCAGTATGGCACAGAAACACACAATACAGTACTACATAATGATCTTTTTTTTTACTCCACTTTTGACCTCTTGTCACTGGTTGAGTATATTATAAATATAATCGTCAGTAATTGTGTATGTCTGAATATTATTAAGGCCTGAAGAGGTAAAGTCATGCAGTAATCCTCAAGAAGCCAGCAGAGATTAGAGGGAAGCCTGAAAGATATACTTTATTTTTTGTCGCAGAATGATTTTTTATTTCCCGTCTTGTTAATTATGCTTCTAACTACAGTTTTAAAGGAACTTGATTTGTAAGGCAAGCTGACAATTGTGGATGACTTGGAAAGTACTAAGACTGCACAGTTTTCAAAGTGTGTCATTTTTAATGCGAAACATAGCTATCGACAAACTGACCATATTAGACTCGTGTCCCATGATTTATGGCCACTGTATTTAAAGTTAAGCTGACTCACGTGAATTAGATGTGTGCATGTGCCACGTGATTTAGGACGCAATTGCAAATTGGTAAAAAAAAATTAGGAAAACACTGTCATACCAGTAGAGCAAATTCAAAACGTTTTGGAGGTTGCAGAGTTATTTAGTTTATTGACCAAATTTGATAAAAACTGGGAAAAAAAGTTTACTCTGGATGAAATATAATAAAGGAAGGAGGTAGAGCGGGTCGTCCAGTAATTGTGGGGTTGGTGTGGTCAGTTGTGTCTTTGAGCAAGGCTCCAAATGGCTCTTGACACTCAACCATAATCCGTGTGCGTGCTATGCAGTCCATTCGATAAATGTGTGTGGGCTATACAGGAAGATTAATCTAGAACCAAACAATTTAGGGGAGAAAATGTTTCTTCTACCTCACAATTAGCCAAAATCGAATCGGTTTGACCCGATCACTTTGGCCCAAACTGTACACCAGACGTAAAAATCTGTCGAGTAGCTTTCGAGATGCTGCCAAACAAGCATTCATAAGTTTTGACCCAAGTCTAGAAATGGATAAACCCGTGTGCCAAGAGAGTTAACCGTCAAAAGGAACCCGCTGACCTCTCTGGCCATTAGCAGATCCTCCGGTTTGTTGTTGGACAGCTGGAGACCTATAATTTACTGCAGCGTGGCTCAGTTAGCCCTACAGCAGGCCTCTGGTTATCTGATGCAAATGTTCCCAAATGAAACGAATGGGGAAATATCAACAAGCTCTGAGTAATTGCGGTTGATAAAAAATGCATGGGGGCTGTGGTGCCGGACTCGCTTCCCGCAGACGCAGGGAAGTTATCTCTCATTACCCGGGCCGTGATAAAGTGCACAGACTTCGCCGTCAAGCAAAAGCAATGCATTCAGCTGCGTCTAATAAAGGCTGCTGCCTACCACGCGCTCGCTTGTGGAATCCATTTGCAGCAGTTTTTTTTTTTTTTTTTAAGGAGGAGGAGAAATATTGTTACTGGCTGCAGCGATTAATTTTCTCTCTCTGTGCTTTGACGCTTGTCTCCGAAGCTAAAAAATCCCTGCATATGAAGTCTAGATGTTTTATTCATTGTAAAACTTAATTTATATACAAGTATGGATGTACACTATGTGAAGCTTTCACACTAACGACCCCCACAGTACATTTCAAAAGTAGAGTCTGCTACAGTTCTTCATTGGTGTGCCGGGGACAAGGTGTCAGTTAGTTTTCAACAGCAACTTGTCTTTATGTGTTTCTCGCTGCGCCGTGATTCAAGACTTCTATCTGCCACCTGAATGTCAGGAGTCCGGACAAGCTCTAACTCAATCTGCCATGCAAAACAGCTGTTTGGCTGGAAGAAGTCTGAATATTAAAGAGGATGACACGACGGCTGTCGCTGCGAGCACAGCAGGGGCTCCAAACCCCACGAACCGCAAACATGAGACTAGATTATGAGGAAGGGATGAGGGTGGTTTCATGGCAAAGATGAGCAGCTTTTCTGTGCTGCTGGGAAACTTGTAGTCTGTGGAGACTTGAGAAATATTCGAAAAGGAAAAGTAGATCGGCGCCTGGAGTTAAGAAATCTGGGAAAGGTCAGCTGAAAGACGGTGCCGATGTTTCTGCATGTTTTAGCCCGTTTTCTACTTTACATCAGCTTATTGCCGACTGTTTTCAAACCTACACTTTAAAAAAATGTTTTCCTCCCCTTCCGTGTTCTGTTTGATTTTGTTCAGACTTCAGATTTGCTCAGGATAGATGCATAATCCATCCCAGGCAATGTCTTTATTTTTTTCATCCTAATCTTGGCAACGTACGAAGCTCAACTAAAAGCCGAGCTGCTTTGAGGTATGTAGTAAGTCCAGGTCAAGGTGGTTTATGACCACCTGCACATAACCCACATTCCCATCAGCCTCCGCTGTACTTTATGTATAGTGTGAATTAGCAAATGTTAGCATACTAACTAACATACTGTGCTGTAAGCGTAGTTAGCACCGTTAGCGACAAGCCGCCGACTCAGGCGTCGCCACGTTGAGAGGCAATCAATCTCGTATCATGCACCCTTTAACATGCTAATATTAGCCTTTAGCTCATAGTAAAGCCATAAAGGGCCGCACGCATGGCTGTGGACTGCTCTTTTTGTCTTTACTGCTTTTCATGGTATTGAGATTTGACTTGAATGTATTTTGATTTTGAAGTGTGTCACAACAGTACGATCCAAGTCAAGACGTAACTCCTGTTTTTATCTTTCTGTTCAAATGTATGCTTTGGAAAATGTTGGACAGCTATGTAAAGGATAAAACATTCAAAAACTACATTTATACCGTTCATTGTTTATGCTCAACCGCTCCAAAGTCTAATGGGGAAAAAAAATGCTGTCAAAAGATGATCCATTTTTGATGACTGATAACATTTCTGTGAACTTTGAGATCTGCATGTTGCCCATGCAGATGAAAGGATCATCAGCAATTCAGGGGAAAAAAATAAAAAACTTCTCAACTCACTTCTCAACTAGGGTTAATGCTTTTGGCAGTGCACTGACGTCAACAGCTGTTCTCAAACAAGCTCTTTGATGACTCATTGACAGCGAAAGCTCCCAATTGCCACTTTCGCTAACTGGGGAAATGTCAGCGTCTGCGCTCAACAGAGGCGGATGATCACAGTCCCTTTGCAACTCCCGCCTGCCAGAACGTGGCAGTGATGAAATAGCTCTGGTGTTAATGGATGTGAGAGCGATCTTGACCCCCCTCCAAAGAGCAGGCTCTCTGTCTCCATTAAAAAGGGCCTTTACTTTGGTCTGGATCAGAGCCTGGGCTCTCTCTGTGCCACGGGGAGAAGCCAGACAAAGTTAATTGTGCGCCTCCTCTGCCCCTCCACCTCCACGTCAGGACTCTGGGGAGCGCCTGTGGAGGACACTGATTTTAAAATCGAGAGAAAACAAACACACAGACAAGTAATGATTAGGTTATTAGCGCTGAGGTGACTAATTACCTAATTGTACTGTCAAAAGGGGGAGTGGGAGGGGGGAGCCAGGCTGCAAGGTGAGGAGAGGAGAGGGGAGCAGAGGTGGAGTGTTTGGAGAGACTCCCCAGGCTGGTCCCTCACTACGTCTCTCCTTCCCCGCGGCGTACCCCCAGCCTGCTGTTCGGGTCCCGGTGACATCTGCTCGTAGCACGGCGTGGCCTCCCTCCCTCCCCCCTCAGAGGCCGGAGTCCCCCCCCCCTCCTCCCACACACACACACCCCTGCATGCCTCCCCGTGCAGATGTTGCAGTCCCTGGGTCTTTCCTGCGTGGAGCGCGTCAGGCCTGTTTGATGTGTGATGAAACAGAATCAAGCGAGCCACTCGGGGGCTCAGGGAGCAAAGGGGGGTAGAGGGGGTGAGGAAGGGTACCAGGAAAGATAGGCGTTGGGAAGTGTACAGGGAGGAAGGGATGTTGGGATAAATCTCATTACAATATCAATCAGAGGCCGGGCACGGAGCACAGGGTTGGGATGTCTTTGCACTGGAGGTCAGAGACCTCAGGAGGAGGAGGATGTTGGGAAGGAGGAGAGGGGAGGAAACGAGGAGAAGGGACAGAAAATGTGTGGAGAAGAAAACGGAGGAGATGTGACAAATCAACATGAGGAAAGCTAAATGAGCCGAAAAAAAGAGGGGAAACTAATTTTAGGTGAAGAAAGTAGACGAGAGGAGATGGGGAAAGAGAAAACAATGAGGTGAATGAAGAGGAAGCAGAACGTCGATGAGAGGAGACGGAGCAAGAGGAAAGGACACCTGAAGGGAGGAAAGAGGAAGCAAGGGGAGATTAAGTACGATATGAAATAAGAGAAAAAAGACAGAAGATGGTCAGAAAAAAGCCAAATAAGATGAGAGTATATGACAGAGGAAAGGGAACAAGATGAAAGTAAAGGAAGAGGAGAGGAAAAGGAGATGAAAGTCAGCAGAGGAGATGAAAGTCAGTGAGAGGAGACAGGCTGATAAGGAAAGGAGAACAGGAGAAGAGAATAGGAATCACAATGAGATGAGACAAAAAGAAGACAATAAATGAAACAGAAGGGGAGGAGAATAAAGTAGATGAGAGAAATTGTGAGGAGGTTAAGGAAATGACACGCAAAGCAAGAGGATAGGAAAGAGGCAGTACAATTAGGAAAGGAAAGGAAATGAGAGAAAAGTAGGTGAGTTGAGATATGAGAAAAGAGGACTCAAGAGGCGAGGAAGAAAACAGAAAGGTAATTAGATGAATGGACCGAAAAATAGGAAATGAGGAGAGAAAACAAAAGAAGATGAAATAATAGAAAATGAGAGAAGAAGAAGCAAGGAGGAAATAAGCCTTATAGAAGACTCAAAGTAGATGAAGATGAGAGAAAAAGAAATGAGCGAAAACAAGAAGAAAGGAAAGAAGACAAAAGGAAAGAAAAAGAGACAAATATGGGTGATGAGAAAAATAACTAAAGGAAGGAAACGAGGAGAGGTTGTAAAAAGAGGGCAAGGGAAAGAAAACAGTACTGAGGGGGAAAGTATGAGATGAGAGAAAAGTGGACGATGGGGACAGTGAGAGGAGAGGAAACCAGAGGGGGAGAAAAGGAAGCTATAGAGGAAATAAAACTAAAAGAAAGGAAAGAAAAGTACATGAGCAGACACAGGGTGCAAGTAAAGGAGAGGACGGAGAAAAGATCTACAGTAGGTAGATGAGCGGAGAGGAAGTGAGATGAAGACGAGCTGGTCGCAGCTCTCTCTCATGTCTCCTTCCTCCTCTTCCCCCCCCCCCCCCCCCCCCCCCCCCCGCCAACATGGCTTCCTTCCATCTCCTCTTCGCTCGCATTCCTCTGCGCTCCCTCATTTACGCCCGCATCTCTCTGCCTAATCTTGCTCCCAGTGCAGTATGTTAATTATTGTTGTGAAAGAGCCGAAAGTTAATGACGACAACAACGAGAAAGGAGGAGGAGGAGGATGATGATGATGATGATGATGATGAATGCGGTTATGATTACCACTTAGTGCGGGGCAGCGGCGCGCCGCATAGAGAAAAGTTTAACGGGAGGAAGTGGGTGAAGGAGCGCTAGGTGAAGCGGTGGATAGGTTAGCAGTTAAAGATCAAAGTGAAAAACAAAGGCGGATTTCAAACGGGCCCAGAGAGCTTGGCAACATACCCGCGGCTCCTCTGATAATACTTAGATCTATAAATGTTTCCCTTTTTTATTTATTTATTTATTTTCTTATTTATTTTTAAAATTATTCATCGCCATAATAATTTGGGCCTAACAAGCACTTGAGGGAGACGGCTTCCTTTTGCATCTCCCCCCGTTTCTTTAGTTCCCCGCTCCGTGGTGCTGGGAGCTCGGGGATTCGGGGGCACTATTAGAGAGAATTTCTTTTATTTGCTGCTAATGAATGATATGCATGATACTATTTTCTTTTTTCTTGTGTACTTTGTGGGGGTAAGCGCGGGGATTGGGGCAGGAGCTGGAGGATTGGACTCTTTTTCAAGGCTTTGTTCATTTAACCCTCTTCTCGCCTTCCGAGAGAGTGCACGAGGTTGTTATCGTCACTTTGCCCGGATTTCCAATTCAAATATGCAATCATACTTCACTTGACACCAGTGATATGGCATAGTTTGACTTTGTTTTTCTATTTTCAGTCGCACAGTGTGTTTACGAAATATGGGTTAACTGGTCTGTAGATACAGGAGAAGCACAGCAGGTCTGTAAACATCTCTGCCACCGAGAGAAATAACTGCACATTTATTGTTCTTGATTGTTAAAAGGGTTCCAACTGTTCTTTTTTGATGCCCATATAGGGCAAAACAGAGCTGTTTACTCCTCATCCTGGTTGGCAGACACTGTACCGTGTTATTAATCTTCCATGTGACGTTAACTCCCGCTACACATTTTTATCGGCTTCTCTTCAGTCACTGATGTCCCACACACTGACGAAGAAATCAAATCCACATCCAAAAGTTGTTTAATAGCCATTTTAAGTGTAGAATTACATTTACAACTGTGACCAAAACATTCACTTTCCTTCTTTTCCTTTGGTACAGAAGACTATTTCTTGTAATTACAACATCATTATCCCATATTATGTAAAACAGATCTTCTATAGATCTTTTAATTATGATATAACGTTTTGTTCTTTTGGTGAATACGATGCACTCTTCAGTCTAATATTCATAAGCATTGTCTAATGCACACCTGTTAGACAGCTGTGTAGGAGGACAATCATTCCATCAATAATTGATGACATGTCTTCACTAAATAAGACAAGTGATGCTCATTTCATCTCACCTCACAGTTTGATATAATTATAAAAAAATACTGCAATCTAGTTGAGTGCAGTTTTTCTTGTTTCCAGAATTTTATTTCATAGTTAGAAACGAGACTAAATGGGGAAAACCAATGTGCTTTGGTCAACAAAATTCGTACCCCCAAAAAAAGACAGTTTTCTGGGCCCATAACAAACCAAATGACTTGTTAAATCCGATACTTGTGCGGTGTATTCTCCTGCTGCCTTATTGCATCAAGTATTTATTTTGCTGTTTGTGCAGAGATGTTGCTATTCGCTGGGGAAACACTGACCTTCACCTCGCTATGCAGGAAATAATGCAAATACCTTTTAAAGTATCATCTCGGAACACTTTTGGGACAACCGTGCACGCACACGCGCGCGCATACATGGACAAACACAGGAACATAAACTATTTTGCCTGCAGTGATGGCTGCAGAGCTATATTCCAAATGTTAAAACAGCAGCACACATCAGTGGGCTCTGTGCCGGCGTAAACATGGCCTGATAATGACCTCCCTTCTGACTGGGGAGAGCTGCCCCTCCTCGGCCGTCCCTTCCTCTCCTCTCCCCTCTTCTTCTTTGGTGTGGTGTGTGCGTCGGAACCCGGGGCCCCCGAACAAAAACTTTGAAGTTGCCTCTCTGCCTCCTTCTGCCTAAATCGGTGGCTTCAGACGGGGAGTTGATGGAGGCGCTATTGTCTCCCTTTGGAGCTCTCTGCAGGAGAGGCTGTGTGATGAATGCTTGAGCAGTGGTGATAAAGCTGCACTTTTCCCATGCTGAGAGTCGTGCCAGAGGCTTCACACGCCTCGCCGGTCAGGAAGGGGAGGCTCCGGGCCGGGCCGACCCTGATCTTTACCTCCTACAGTGGGCTATATGGATGGGGCTTCAGGGAGCTCTGGGGCTAAAGGTCGACTGTATAAGTACAGAGCGACTCCATAACACAGCTGAGGGAAAAGCCTTGCGTGTACCGGTGCTCACATTCAAGTCTTTTCTTTCACACGCACGACCCAAAGACAAACTTCACACTATTATTTGTGGACGCAGAGCGCTCGTGTCGATGTTGAATTCAGCCCTGTAAACGACCGTTAATGAATAAACCTCGTACTTGACTTTGAATCTGGCAGCAGAGACGAGGACACATGCTTCAGTCTCAATGTAAAGCCACCGCAGATCGACTCAATTAGAGCAATCCAGTGAAAGATATTACCCAAGATGCAACTCTGAGATGTTAAATCTCCATCTTTGTTTGTTTTCCGCACAGCTTGTTGCTCCCCGAGCCCTAACATCTGTGCAGAGGGAGGGGATATGGGGTTGGGGGGGAGGAGGGTTGATGGCAGGCCACATGGGGAGGTCCTCCTCTCCCTCAGTCTGTCACCCCACCTGACTGCTGCTGTGGCAGGCCTGCCCAAGGCAAGACCACAGGCTAGGGCCTCCTGTGGGCCTCCAGCAGGGCTAGTCAGCCTCCCCGAGCCCATTAGAGCACCCTCCACCCCACCCCCGCCCGGGAGGCCCCCGCCTCGCCCTGCAGCCCTGTGCCCTAAGATGCCATCGCTCTCCGTCCCCCTCTGTGCTGAAATAACTCTATTGTTTTCCACTGTTTGCCATGTTGTGCCTGTAATAGCAGTGGTTTGGGGGCATGTTTTCTTTATCTTTATTTGTTTTGCTGCCTTTGCTTGCCTTGTCCTCGGGCTGCAAGGTTTGAAATCCGGCTCCTGAGAGGCTCCGTCTTCCAGTGGTGTGAGAGTATTTTTAGGGAACAAACCCCAGGATGGCCTTTTTTTTAAATTATTTTTACAGTTACTGCACTAATGTGGTGTGACCGTCAGAGCGTCCGCCGTTCTCCAACATGGAGGACTGCCGAAGCACTTAACCTGGATTCACTGTGTCTTATAGCAGAGACAATAGCGGGGAGTATTTCTGTTGTACATTTCTCTCTCTGTGGTTCTTACATCTCTGATTTAATGAGATCGTCTCTGGAGGCGCCGAGATTCTCAGAGGCAAGGTGAAGTGGGGGGGAAATGATCAGATATTCTGGATATCCTGTGATTCTCCCGTCTATTTGAGTCTTTTTGATCTAAATGAAACTACAGGGTGCAGAACGGACCCTGCATGTGAATCAGACCCGGCGACTTTGCATACGCGCTTCGGAAATACCAGGAGAGCAAATTCATGTTCAACCCCAGATGCGGATGCAATTTGTGAACGTGAGCTTCTGAAGCGTGCTGTAATGGTTCAATTTATAATTAATAATATCTGATTTGCCAGATTGCCATAAACTTGGGGAATAAAAATTTGGGTATGTTGGGGTTTGAGATGTTTTTTAAAGCATTAAGTATTCATGATCCTTGATGGATATATAAACTGTGGTAAATCCATTGCCTTGAATATTGATTATCTCTAATTAAAAATGCCGTTTGATAAGGAGGTTAGCGGCTTTCTCTGGTCAGCCTCGCTCCATTTCCAACTTCCATGTTCATTTTTTTATAATTTTTTTTCTTCTGACCTCCTTGTGGCATTTCGCTGCTTGCGGTTCAGTAAGCCAATTAGCTGTAGAGCAAGTCATTAGTTCTAATTAGGACGTGGTTAACTGCGATGCATTTAAAAGGCGAAACCCATCATGTTGAAGGATGGTGGTGTCGCCGCTAAGCCCGACTGGAAACAGCTGTTGACTTTACTGAGAGGGTCACGCTATAAACAAATACTCCCCTGAGCACCGCGGCGAGAGGATGGGGCGAGCGCTCGTACAAAATGAATGAAGGCACAAAAGTAAAAACATTTGGTGATTGAAGTGTGTGTGTGCTTGGAAATAAATGCTACTGTCAGTCGCTGTTTTATTCGGTTGACATACTATTGTGTGAATCTCAAAATGTAGGTTCAACCCTGTCTCTTATCCTCAAAATGAGGTTTATATGCCATAAATATAAATGCTTTATTGAATGAGTCTGCAAAGTCACAAAGTGTTCATACTGAAGGGATCAGCTAAATGATTGATGACAATCTTTCTCCTTTTTTTTTCGTGTTTTTCCTTCAAAATCTGCTTATGACAAATACACTGGCGCCTCAAAGCACTTGACAAAGGTGCAATATACAGGATTCAGAGCATTATTATCTCAGCAAACAACAATTTGCTGTGTCAGTGGATGAAGTCGCTCTCCCTCTGTGTGTAATGTGATCTGAGCTTCTCCTCGCTTTGTTTGCATCGGCCGGCTGTGGCTTAGACGTAGAGCCACCGGCCATTGGCAGTTCGATTTCCGGCTCCTCCGGTACATGTTGAAGCGTCCTTGGGAAAGACACTTACCCCCAAATTGCTCCCGAAGCTGTGTCACCCGGTCAGTAGATGCTACGCTATGATTGGCCAGTCTGCGTTCGAGGGGCGGTACAAAGCGAGAATTGTTTCTGTAACTTTTGCAGTCCTTCCAAGCTCTGAGGAGGAGGGCCGGGCTTGTGGCCATTTTTGCCAAAATGGCCACAAGCTGAAGTTACTTCTGCTTTGCTTTTGTGATTAAAGCGTTTTTTTTCTCGTTTTTGTTTATCTGAGACTTTAAGAAGTTAATTGTTTAACGGTAGCTAAGATTCGCTAACATTGGTTAACATTATCAACCATAAGCTACCGGTCATACCAAGGCTGTTTACGCAAAAACCCCCTCAGTGTATCGAATTCGGAGAAGTCGGAGAAAAGAATGTGCTATTTCTAGCTTTAGAACATCCAAAGTCTCATTTTGAAAACTCTCTGTTGCTAAATAAGCTTTGTCTATTGACGCTCCTGTCACCTTCCATGTGCTCATATTGGCTGTGTATTTACCTTTTTATTTTTCATATGAGCACGGTTCAGGAAACTTTACCTTAAAAACAGATTATATAAATAGGATTCCACAGCATGAGGACTGGGAAGGCATTTGGATATTTTACATCCAGACCAGGTTTTGCTTAAAAAAAAAAAAAACAAAAAACACTTGTGGTGTTATCAAGCTGTCTTAGACACTTGGATTTCACAAGCCTGTTTTTAGGTGACAATGTTCAGTCCATGCAGCATCTGAGTGTCTTCCTGAAGTCGGCATAGTTGACAGACTGTTTTTGTTAATGTGTGCGCGGGTACGAGGGAGGAGGAGGAGGAGGAGGAGGAAGATAGCGTTGTGTAGCTGAGGATGTGCAGGTGCACAGCGAGCGTGGCAGAAAGGTACACAGACTAAAGAAACGCCAGAAAATGGAACGAAGCGCGGGGAGAATAGATAAAGAGGAAGAAGGGAAATCACGGAGCGAGACTCGTAAGTGGGAGTCGCGGGGCTCGGCATAAATCGTGGTAGATTACGGAGCCTGTGGAGATCTTTTGACTTGTGTTCCTCCTCTTCCTGCCTTCTGTTTGACATGAGAGTGAATGAGGTAATCCACCGTGCTCAGGGGTACACAGGCTCTGCTCCCATCTGGGCTTTGAACCTTTCGCTCACCTCATGCTCGGGTCTCTGGTGTGTGTCGTGGTACAGTGGAGTGTGTCAGACAAAGA
The DNA here is from genome assembly GCF_910591455.1 of Pholis gunnellus. Taxonomy (NCBI): domain Eukaryota; kingdom Metazoa; phylum Chordata; class Actinopteri; order Perciformes; family Pholidae; genus Pholis; species Pholis gunnellus. The sequence goes on along the minus strand of NC_136545.1, from coordinate 5,926,410 downwards.
AATTAAAGATGGCAGTTTACAGGGAAACACTCGGCTCTTTTGGTAACGCGTCTCTAAGAAGAAGCCGACAAATTGATTTAAAGGGAGGAAATACGTTCCCCAACCCACAAACGTTTCCCCCTCACCTTTTAAAACATATTTACCTCCCCGTCTGTTCCCATTTTGTCACTTTGGGAACGTGTGTGCACTTTGTGTCTGTTTTGCAACGCTCGCATTTATGTCCTCATTCATTTTTCATGCTCGTAATAGCACTTCTTAGCAGCTATTGCTATCAATCGGATTTTTTTTTGTTTTGTTTGCATGCGAGATTATATACGTGAGTGCGTACGATATGTGTGTGTTTTTGAAAGTGCTCCGCTTGCGAGTGTGTTTTTCAAAAGCAGGACTGCGACTGTTCTTTTGTTGCTCACAGCTGTCCCACATTAGGGATCAGCCGCTATTCCCCAGGCAGTGGAGGGTTTTCAGAGGCCCTGCTAATTGGCTGTAATCTCCTTTTTAAACTTGAAAGCCAGCAAGCCTCCAGCCTCGCAGTTTACAAGCAATTAATGCGAGGAACATCCAATATTGCTGGTCACAACTGGTGTATATCTGTTCCCCCTTCATCTGATCTCGCGCCCGTCTCCGAGGTGGATTGGCTCCTCCTGCTGCGCGGGGCCCCCGCTGTAAACAGCTACTCAGCAGCGGGGCCTTCTGGGGGAAGAGGCTCGGTCGGGGGATTTGGTCTGAATCTTGAAGTGTCCGTGGGGATGGTGGCAGGGTTTGGGGGATCGGAGGGGTTTCCTTCTCAGGCGCTGATGAAATAATAATGCACGGTTGTTTGGCGAGGCTGAAATTTGCACATGAAAATCCTCTCCCTTCGCGCTCCTTGCGTCTAATGTGCCGCCGATGACAATCCCTGCCTCTCACAGTTTATATGCAAATGAGTTCTCTCAGCTCCTCCGAGAGTCGCCCAGCCGAGCTGCAGAGAGCGAGACAGACCGAGAGATATAAAGTGAAAGAGACAGAGTGGGGCTTTTTTGTTGTGTTTTGTTTGTGTTTGTCTTGTTTATTTTTAAAAGGATTTTTAAAAGATGATAATATATTTTAATTTTTTCCCTTTGTTTTTCTTTCTTTCTTTTTTTCTTCTTCCTGAAAGTCGATATGCAGATTCTCTGAAGAGTTTGAAAAGCCAGACTTTTCTTTTGTGTTTAATTGGAACATAATGGCGGTAGTCTAAATAAAGTGTTTGTGTGAAGTGAGAAATGGTTGTATAATGACTCGTTTTTCTTTCCTCTCTCACACAAACAAGACTCATCCTCCCCTCAGGAGTCTCCTCCGCCTGCCTGTCTGATAGTTCTCTGTCGATATAAATACTGTTTCCTCTCCGTGACCTCTGCTCCGTCTGGTTCTCTCTCTTTTGTTTTATGCCCGCAAGTCTCGGCCTCCCGTTCAGCCACCCTGTTACCATCGCATCACCGAGCTACTTATAAATGGGAGGGAAATAGAAACAGAAGAGCAACAGAAATAATTTGTTCCATGCGCTAAAAAAAACCCAGAATCTGTTCAGAAAATAAAAGCATGTGGATCTAAAACAGGAAGTTGAAGATGAAGGCAGTGAAACTTCATGAGCTCAGCTTTTGGTGTTGTCTGAAAAACATCCACTGAGGAAGCCAGACCAATCAACACACACAAGGAGTGGTTTAGATGATGGTTTCCCTCCCAAACCTAATGAGAGTAGCACAAGACTCTCTCATCACATGTGACAGTTTTGGACAAAACTTCAGCAATGTTGGTGTTTTTTACCGCCTGCTTGTCGAGCTGTCTGCCCAGGGCTCATCCAATCAAATTCCTTTCCAGGTTGGCATATTGATACATTTCAAAAGATCTAAAGGTCAACAGTAACAAGAAAACAAGACATGGCTGTATAGGTCTCACTGATTTCCTTGGACCCCCATTCAAAGCCAACAGGGCCCAGACAGACAGAGGAGGGGTGAGGTGGATGGGAGGAGGGGGAGAGTAGAGGGGGGGGGCTTCATGTCAGCCTTCTCTCCTCAGTCACGGCCAGTTAGTTAAAGCAAACGCGGTCGGACCCTGGAGAGAGCGCAGGGCGGCAGAGAGTGCCAATCACGGCCGAGCCCTGGGCATTCCCCGCTACAGCTCGCCTTGAGCAACTTTTTATTAATTTAATAAACATCCCACAGAGACGGAGCGGTGTGGACTCGTGTATCCTCGCAGCACCGCTCGGGCCTAATGAGATGTGCTGCTCACACTCACACATATTCACACATTGTTTCTGAAAACACACAAGCATGCCGCCCAGAGGACAGAGGTTTAAAGAATAGGTTCACCTAAATTAGTAAAAAAATATATATATTTTCCTGCTGTGGTCTCCAGCCATGGAGAGAGTTCTGGTTTTATTCGCCCCAAGTTTTGAGAGATCTGGTTCTGAGATTTCTACTTCCACCCCAGTACCATGAAAGTGAATGGAGTTGTGATGCTCACAGCGTTGACTTCAAAAGGAAATTGTTTTGAGCAAGAGCGTAGCTTTGGTTTCAACACATAGCGGGGGGGCCGGGGGGCCTCGGCCAGAAGATTTTGAGTGTAAAAAAAACTTAATTTCCTGGTGAATTCTTTTGCATTAATTCATACTGGAAACGTCTTTATTTATGTAAATGAATATGCAACATTCAGGCACCAGGTGACGATTCAAAATAACAAATATAATGGAATATAAAGCAGGAAGGCTCTCAGGCATTCTGTTTCCCTTTTAAATATTTATTCCCTGTAGATCAACTTTCCTCATATAATGTTATCTCTGCTGAGTCAACACACAACGCAGGATTTACTCTTCCCTCCTCGTTTGTGTCTTTCACCTCTTTAAATGTGCATGTGGCACCTGATCACAGTAATGTAGGCTACATGAATTCATTTTCATTTATTTATAAACCCCTAGAATTGAATAGCTCATGGGTTTCGGCCAAATGTCTGCTCACGTTCAAAGCTTTCTGCACTTTCAAAACATTTCCCACATACCTGAGTTCTTAAAGATGTCGAGAATAAAGTCGCAATAGTTTCAGAAAAAAAGTTGTATAATTACGGGAATAAAGTCGCAATTTAATTAGGATACGGTCATAATATTTCAAAACCGAAACTAACAGACGTGCTGGTCAAGCATAAATCCCACCAATGGTATCCTCACCACCGAAAACTGTTTTTATAAGCAATATCCAGCCCTGTAACCCATGTTGCTGTTGGAGTCTAGCATCATTTTTCAATGCATTCTAGATTCCATCAACCATAAATACTTCAATACTTGAAATGGTTGATTGGGGTCGAGGCAGAAATCTTAGAGGCCGATATTTTAAAACCTAAGCTTAAACGAGCTTAAAAATCCGACCATGAATTCAATCGCGACTTTTTGAAGCTTGTCACTTTTTAATACTCGATACTCAAAGTACCGAGGATAATTGCTCCGGCTTTCTCTTTCCAGAAAGTGTCCAGTTTACGCTGTAAAATCCACAAACCAGTGCAGTGAACGCTTTCCTTTGGAAGTACGATCTACCAAAGAAAAAGATCCATCGAAAAATTGTGCCTTTTTTTAATGCTTTGATGAAATTCCATTCACCTCCATTGTATTGGGGTGCAGGCAGAACTATTAGAGGTGGATGTCTCCCAAGTAAAACACAAAATATCTGCATTGTTCGATGGCACTAGAGGTAAGTGAGGAAACAGCTTGTTTCTGTCATTTGGGTGCACTGACCCTTTAAACTGGCACGCCATCTTTGAAATAGACTTTGTCTCTTCGGCCCACAGAATAAAACACTACTCCTTGGCCCCGAGTTCATTACCATTCTGCGGGCGGCGCGGCGATACGCCAGGGCTCCGACCGAGCGAACAGAAACATTATGAAAATAATAACGATCTCACTTTCACGCTCGTTTCTTCCTGCCCCGGCTGCTTATGGCGGGCGTCGGTGTCGATGGGAGTCATTAGAAAAGGTCGGGGCTCTCCTCTCGACTGATGAGGAGCGGCTGCAGCAGGAGGGACCAGGGGAGCGGGAGGAGGACAGACTGCGGCACGCTAACAACCACAACCACCATCACCATCATCATCATCATCACCGCCGCCGGCCGCCATCGCCACGCGTACCTGCTGCTGCTGGGAGACGCTGCCTCCTGTCAAACAGAGGAAGGACCCCGGCTCACCTGCAATGCGAAGTCGTGTGTGTTTGTGTGTGTAAATATATGTGACTGCTTCTGCTTGTGTATATGTGTTTGTACATGCGAGTGTGTGTGCGAGCATCCTGCTGTCTACATAATCCCCCCCCCCCCCTCGGTCTCGGCTCACTCTTTGGCTTTGACTGTTCACTCCTCTTTCTCTTCCTTCACCTCACCCCTCAGCCTCCCCCTCCTCCCCCCTTCTCCATTTCCCACTGTATCACTCCATATATTCATGAATTTCCTGTTTATCATGAAAACTTATGCATGAAAATAGAGGGTGGGAAAGGGGGAAAAAAACAAAAACAACAACAAAAAAAGGAGAAAACAAACAGGGTGAATGTTGATGGGGGTTTTGTCTCGTCTGGGTGCAGCGCTGCACAGGCAGCCGGTCCTCAGGGGACGTATGCAAGAAGACCCTGATTCCATCTCCCTTTGCTTTTCTTTTCATTTCCTTTCTTTTCTCTCTTACCTTCCATCCACCCTACCGCCTTCCTTCTTTCCTTCCCAGCATTCGTCCCCCCCCCCCCCACCCCCCTGCTTTAGCCTCCCTCCCCACCCACCCGCTGCCTTTCTTTTCTCGTCTCTCCTTCACACTGTCAAAGCCAGTTACAGGCAGAGGAGCTCTCCTTCCTAAATAATTCACAAGTTGATTAATAGACTCACAAGGGTATAATTAGGCAGGGGAGAGACAGTGGCTAGTGTAACCAGTACAGTGCTTAGGGGAATTAGAGAGCGGGGCTATTGAGGAAATGGAGAGTACCGGTGAAAAATAAAATAAAATAAAATAAAGATACGTGGCGGCTGCAGTGGTGAACTCGTGGAGAGGATGAAGAGGCAGGGGGAGGATGTGGAGAAAGGAGGGGGGGGCACCTTTTTCTGAGGGCTATGTGTTAGATATGAGGCAGCCTCTCCAGGAGCATGGAGCCCGGGGTTTGTTTGATGTGGAAATTGGACAGTTTGAATCCGTCTCCTTTAATTTTTCACAACTTACAGGGCCCCACTGGGTGCCTCACGTTCCTCTTATAGGATATAAATTAGTTTTTTTTTCATTGTTTTTCTCACTCTTTAAACCCCTATTTTTCCCCGTCTTTTTCATATACACATTACCCAGGTACCCCTGTTATTTATTTTATAACGCCGTCTTCCTCTCCCTCACTGAACGGAGTTGCAGTTTCACCCCCGATGTTTGTCAAACAGTCAGTCATCAGTATAAGACTTCACTTATGTTGCCTCTAAGGCATCTTTTGTATTCTGAAAGGGATGTGCTTTCCGCTGGCAGACCGGTCTTCAAAACAAACAAACAGAACAATGGAACAACAGATCTCTCTCCTCAGTTCAGACATCATATTTCTGTTGTGGTGATCTCTGTCTGCCTCGCTTTTGCTGTTAAAATAAAGTGAAAAGAACCAACGGAAATACACCCAGACAGGTACAACACTATGCCTCTCCAGCTCGTGTCTGTGTGTGTGTTTTTCTCTCTTCTCCTTCCCGGGAAGTTCTCAGCGAGTAAAAGCAGTCATATTGGTTACACACTGCTCTTTCTTTGGTTTGTTCCTCTGTATTTATTTCATTGTCGATATCTCAGATTGCTCAGTCGTGTTTTTTATTATTTTTTTTATTCTAGTGCTCAGGATTCGCCCGATATCCAAACACACCGATGTGTCCATCCCGGCGCGCGGTGCTGGCTTCTGATGTGCGCCGTGTCTGCCTGCATGTACGACATGTCAACTCTAATTCAAACTCCTCTGTTCTCCTCTCATCTGTCTGCTCCAGATGTTGCACTGGGTGTCAAAATGGATCTCTGAGAAAAAGGAGAAAAAAAAAGGGTGGAAAGCAACACATTTCTCTGTTTGTTGAAATTGATAGATGCACTTTGAAATTCAATTCAGGCATGCATGAGATGAGTCCAATTCAGCATGTGTAAGCCTTGATGCCGCTGCAGATTTCATTTCTTGCTTGTTATCTTCACCGATTCATCCGACGCCACTGCCAAGAGAAAAAAATAAAATGTGTGCTGCTTATTGGTTAATTTACTGGTCTTTGCTGGTCTGTATTTGACAATTGTGAATTAATTATCCTCTCTGCTCCGTGTAATTGGCCCTTCATTGTTGTCCCTAGCAGACGGCTAATGACTTCTTGATATTTGACTCGGCTGTGCGGATGCCCGGCCACCAGGAGGCGCTGAGAAGAGCGGGACCCCTGCGTGTTGATTTATTTATCTATGTCTGGATTAAAGCCTGTACACCTGATAAAGGGGATGTCAGAGGAGCTTTGACAGCCACAGAGGCGGCAGAGTGTGTGCGATTTGGTCGCTGCGCCGGCAGAAACAAGGAGTGTCGACGGCATCTTTGAAGTCTTGACAGACGAGAGCCTCTGAGCATCCCCTTAATCTTGCCTTCCCCTCAGAAAAGGCGTGCGAGCAGGCAGGTTCTGAGCGCGCTCTGCTCCCTGTTTGCCTTATTCTCTTAATGACACAAACCATTCAGCGACCACGCATGATAGCATTTCATCTGGCATAATGTGTGGTGGCTGCTGACTTCAAACGCTCCGGCGCCTCCCGGCTGGAGACGGCAAGAGCCGGGACACAAACACACACACACACACACACACACACGGCTCTTCCCGTTGGCTTGATGGGATGCCTGTGTGTAGTGCATGCTGTTTGATTGCGCTGATTGTTTTCGTGAGCCCACCTAAAAGCAAATACAAAGAATCTGCCGTGTATGATTGTCTGGAAATCAGATCAGTGGGGAGAGATATGTTTCACACCTGAACGCTCCGTCTGCCTCGAGTGATTCTCAGGCGCTTATAATGACCCTTGAACTGTTCCCATTACTGTTTCTTCACACGGCACATGCGATATTGTTTCCTCACATAAAGACAAGTCACTACAAAGACGATGCCAGGGGAGTACAGCAATAGGCTGCGAACGGCGGCATTGCATTACTCTGCACTCCATCTTGAGCTTATTTCCCGTCACCTCTGATTTGACGTCTTTCCATCAATTCTCATCTTCCTCCATATCACATCCAGGACGATGATAGAGCAGCAATGCAGGCGCAGTGGAATATGGGGGGGGGGGGGGCGGCATTCGTTGTAGAGGACCGGAGCTGCTGGGCAGAAGAGGGCGCTGGGGTTAATTACTCCATTACTGGGTGGCTCAGCCAGGAGCTGTTTAAACAGGCCCCAGTCAGCAGGGGATTAGGCCTCATTACTCCAGCTAAAGTTACGCCCACGACCCTTCCCCACCACCTCTTACTGCGGGTTTGTCAGGCATTCTGGGGAATATTCATAGTGAGGGGAGGAGGGTAGGATATAGGAAGGAAAAGGAGATGAAGACCAAGCAGTTGCAGAAGGACAGGTGCGGGGAAGAAGAGCAAACTGGCGAGAACGACGGGGCTTAACTCCGGCGGATCGCCTGCATCATAACCTGAGCTCAGCCAGGGCTACAATTATCCCCCAAAATGCCCGAGCCTAGCAAGATTAGCATCTGAGACTCAGGTTACCCTCCCTCCCACCGAACCGAACCCCCGGGCATCCTCGGCCACCGCCTCTCCATCGTCCTCCTCCTCCTGCAGGTGTCTGATGGCACTCTGTGATAATGACGGTGCTCTCGTTTGCAGGACGGGCCGTCTGAAATTAGGTCGCTGTTTGTGCGCCATGAGCGGGGCACCATGGGTCAGTTTACCAGGTCTATAGGGCATGAAATACTTAGGTCTACAGTGACAGTCATATGGGAGGTGTCTTTGTGAAATTTCACAAAGTGGTGTCTCACTGTGTCTAAAGTGTTCAGTGCAAATATATTTGTATAAATATATATATATATACAGTGTGTGTATTTTTAGGTACTGTTTGCAGTGCAAACACTTTTACATTTAATTGCGTTGGTGTTTTACTTGCATAGCAAGACTCTGGTACATAATGAGAAGCTCATTCGTGATTTTTCACCCATTTTTCTCTTCACTTTCTATTGTTTGTACATTTTCTGAGCTTTACTTATCACAAGTTACTTACCTCATTTACTGTAAACTACAGGCTTTCCTGCAGTCCTTTAAAACAGAGGGCCACCACCTCATCAGAAAGTGGCTCTATGAGGCAGCACTTAGGGAAAATGGGGCCCTAAGTACTAAACGCATTATGCACCTGAGGCCTGATGATGGTGCTAGATGGAAAGTCAGACGATCATTTTAGTGACTACAGTTCATCCTGGGGGGAACATGAATGTGCATATCACATTTCATGGAAATCCATCCAATAGTTGTTGAGATATTCCACTGAAAGCTTAAAGTGTCAAACTGCTGGTGGCACTAGAGGAAGAGTCAGAGAAAAGAGGATCACCAAAGTCATTTGGAATCTTCCTCTGGGGATCATGAATATCCGTACAAAATGTCACGCACAAACGTGGTAGACCACCGACAAAGACCACTTCCTCTATCATCATTAATGCACTCTGATGAAATAAAACATTGACGACACAGTGAAACAGAAGTAATAGCCCCCTTAACTATAGTACTGTGATGTAATCTCGAGTGAAACTGAATATGGTGACAGGGTTTAGTTACAAGATGGATTTACATCAAATCCTTCACATGTGATTGGATCGCTTAAAGTGGCCGTGGCTTTGCAATTGCAATGCGATACGGAGCTGACCGTTGGCCTCCACACATAAGACCTAAACTGCATTCTTTGGAAATGTAAGCAAAGCTTTTGCAAGCCGATATCCAAACACACACCTCTTATATCCACGTGCTAATGCTAGTGCGGTTTTATATGATGAGCGTGGTTAGCTAATCGCTCATATGAGTGTTTAGGTTTAGGCAACAAAAATACTTATTTAAGGTAAGAAAAGAGATTATGGATGCAACAACATAATGTAGCAACTGTAAAAACAACCCCCTTAGCAGGCTTTCTTACTCAATGTTGCATAACAAGCGTAAAGTCAACGTTTACTTTAGGTTTCACACGGGACACATCTCCTGGGTGAAAGTCCTGTGTTTGTTTAACCCATCCCCACAACTCCCACCCACCCTTGATGGACTTTATCGCTTGTTATACTCGTGATCACACCACGTAACTTTCCTACCACGTAACTTTCATACCTTTAATAACACCACGTAACTTTCCTACCACGTAACTTTCGTAACTGTAATACCAGTTCAGTTTCAGTTAAGTTTGCTCGATATACTAAGTCACTTGCTCTATGTGTGAGTTCAAGGTGACTCAAAAGAGGGGGGTATTGATATGCAAAGAACATTTCATTTTGTTAACACATCTTTAGCACTTAAGAAGAGATAAATGAATAATCAACATGGACACAGGGATAGAAACAAATATTTGTCCTGTGCCTTAAAGGGAAAAGAGCAGACATAGCTTGCTTTGTTGACGAGTTACACAAGAAGATCGATACAGTAAGTGAGTTCCAGTAAAACCACAACTTTGCTTTGTTTGATTAAACAAAGAAACATCTTAATTACTGAGCTTTAGAGCTGGTGGTGGGCGTTAACAATTTGTATCACTTGACAGAGCCAGACTAGCTGTTTCATTCTCAGCCTTGTCTCTGTGCTAAGCTAAGCTAAGCATCTCCTGGCTTCAGCGTACAGACATGGCATCAATCTTACCATCTAACGCTCAGCAAGAAAGCAATAGCGTGTCACCTAAAAGGAGTCAGGCTATTGTTAAATTAACTACAACATTACTCTTTTCTTACTGGTACACGATTCCGTCATTTAAGAGACGTCAGATTGCTCTCAGACTGGACTGAACGTTCAGTGGTTGTTAGGTTGAGCTGAATATTCTTTTTGCCGTGAAACAGCCGAAGTGTCCTGTTGTGTTATAACTTAAAGCGACTTCACCTGCATGTCCCTGTCGACACCGATTTGCCTGGGAGGGTAAAGACGGTAGAGATGTATTTTTCACAAAGTTGCCAATGGATCAAATGGCTAAAAAAAGTGAGTGTCTTCCAATTAGAAGGGTCAACTGTGTACTGGGAGAACTAATCCAAGGGGCTTTTCAAAACAGATTTGTGAGAGCTTGAGTTGTAGCTTGCTGAACTGTACACTCCAAAGTTTTGTGCCAGTGCCTCTTTGTCTTTAGTTCAATCACCTGGAACACATAAGAAGAAGACCCAAAAAAAAGAAAAACCTACTGACACTTTCGTATCGCAGATTCACACACTAGTCACGCAAATCTCTCCAGAGGGGCGATAAAAATCCTATTTCATATGAGTCAAAATGCTTTCTTGATTTATGGGACATGCTCGCTCGTCAAACTATGTGATTTTAGTTCAAATCCAGAACAGAGCTTCCATTATATAATTGAGGACAAAAAAAAATCAATAGGAGCAGCTGCGTGTGGCTGCGGCAGGCACGGCTCGCATCCATATTGAGAGTGTACCCTCTTCGATCTGTGTCTCAGCTTCACCAGCTTAATCACACACGGAGCCGGTCGATTGGAGGACTTAGCCGGTGGCGCTCTCCAATGGCATATGTTAACACGATTCTCCCTCTTGCTCGCTGTTTAAAAAAAAAAGCTGCACCTGAGATCTTAAGCCATTCAGAGCTACAGAACAACCCCCCCCCCCCCCAACAAAAAAAAACCCGGGGATTGTTTTAAACATAGCCTGAGGTGAAAGCGAGATTCTTCGCTTCGGTAACCTGAGCGAGCTGGAGGTGGGCGGCTGAGGACAAGACGGGCAAACAGGATATTTATCCTATTGATTTTCTAAAGTTGAAACAAGAAGATTTAGGGGGGCTTGACTCTTAAAATTCCCAAGGAGCCGCTCACTTCTCAGCCGTATGGCCGTAAACACACACACACACACACACACACACAGAAAGCATCTTGCTAGTGAGAAGTGTGAGTGAGGTTTAGGGGCCTTGAGCTGCAAAGCTGTGCTGTGCTGTGGAATGATGTGCCCCAATGTGTGTCAGAGGAATCATTATAGCTAGTGCTAGTGCTGAAGCCCGCCTATGGTGTGTGTGTGAGTGTGAGTCATGTAGCAAAGTGGAGGTGTGAGCAGACACCAGATGGGAAGGGCCTCAGTATTGCAGAGATGCGGCCTTTGTCTCTCCAGCTGAAGGGAGGAAACCTGCAAATCAACAACAAACGCTCGGTGAAGGAAAATGTGTGGGAATGTGACTCAGCACACAGAAAGTCTGCTGGAAATTTACCAATTGTGATGGCAGGTTCACAGTGCTCTCGGACTGTGAAACTTTCCCCGTCGCTATATTTAGAATGTTACATTTAGTCACAAATTGTACTTTTGTAACAATCTCACAAAAGAATGACAGCTCTCCTCATTTTCAGTGCAGCAGCCCGTTCAAAGGTCTTAAAAAGGTGCAGGCTCTCCTGGAGGGAGTGATTTGGGGCGTTCAGGGTTCAAGAGGTAAATCTCTGGTTCAGCGAGGTGACTGACAGTTGGAACATGGACACGAAACTCTCCGAGTTGAATCATTAGTGACTAGAAAGGTTCACTCAGCAGAGTGCAGATCTCCGGCAGGTGTGTCTGCAACGACCACTGCAGGATTGAATTCAACCAACAACTGGCTAAGCCTCCGGCAGTAAGACGTCGTAAAACACACCAAATTTAAACTCAAAAACAAGCGGCGATGTATGCAGGCAATCGATTTAAAGTCACCGTTCGACACTAAAAGTAAGCAGACTGTTTCCGCCCACTGTGTCTCTGTATTATTCTAACCCATTTAAAAACTGCACATTGATATTAAATATTTTATGTGAGGAATGTGGCCATTATTAACCCAGTTAATAATAGGTGACATAAAGTCACTGCGCTCCAAATTCCCAAACCTAAGTACCCTTATTTACCTTGTTAACAATTGGTTTTATGAAAAAATAATATAATACAATATTATAGAATTCTACAACTGTATCGTACAGTTCCAACCTTGAATGTATTTGGAAACTTAATTTTGTTGGTTTTTAATTAAGAGGCAGAAGATACCAGAGAGCGTGTCACCCCCATCCTAAAAAGGTTTACTGGCTTCAGTTCAAACATTAAAAACCTCTCTATAACCAGCCCCCTCCTACCTCACTGACCTTCACTACGACCTTCTGCCAACATCAACCTCCTGTCTCCCCCCTCCAGGACCACTGACACCCCCCTCCTCACCTTTTTAAAAACACTTTCAAACATTTTACTGATTTTTATATCCGGCTCTCCAGCCTGTCCCAATAAGCGTGGTGATTTTCATGTAAAAAAACATGTATATATATAAAGGATATATATTGACTAGATATGGTTGGTAAGTGAACAGTGTTTGAATGGAAGTAAGGAGCTCGGAAATGTTTGTGTTTTAGATTGCACCTTGTTTACATCCATGTTCACAAGCAAGTCAGTTTTCTTCATCATTGTCTTTGTCGCATCACAAACTTTCTTGTCAACCAACGCCGCTTGCATGCGTGCGCTATACAAACCAAACGAAAACCCACTGATGAAAACACGGCTTTCAGTACTCTCCGTACTCTAGTACTGCTACGACCCACATGAACAAACCAACCAATCAGAATATGGCATGAAATGACACAGAAGGACCCACGGGCATATACAGACGATGCCCTTTAACCTGCAACTGACCAAAACCACATTTACTTGGCTGTTAGAATATTAAATAATTGAGTGTTAAATTAATAATATAAACACAGACGCGTCACTTGGTGATAATTACAGTCCATCAGTCCGGTCACAGGCCTGCCGTCTTGGCTGCAGTCGACCGTCTGTGCTCTCCAGCTGCTCCTGTTGGACCTCCCGGGTCAATCTGCAGCCACGACTCGTCGCCCCGGCGGTCACGACTCGCGACTCCTCAGTCATGCTCGCAGATGAGCGCTGATCTCATAGGTGGGAGGGAGGTGCCGCGGTAATTGTTCTTTGGAGTGCCCCAGTTATGCCAATAAACGGCCCCTCAGTGACGAGGCTAATGGCGAGAGACCTCGTTTGCATAGCATTATCTTAATTGAGCCCGAGGCCTGGCATGAAAACAAGCCCGAGATCATGTTACTGACGGATGGTGGCGATGGTCCGGCGGCAACCATTTACCCGACAGCTATATTAATTAACAGCTATCCAGTTACATGGGCTTTAATAGGGATGAATAAGTTAACATGGTGACTGTGACGGCGGTGGTGACAGGGCTCCTGTGCTTATGTGTGGGCTTCTAATGGAGGAGGCACACTAATACGGGATGTGTGTGTGTGTGTGTGTGTGTGTGTGTGTGTGTGTGTGTGTGTGTGTGGAGAGATGCTAAAGAATGCCTGGCATCGGATCTTATTACCCATTTCCTAAAGGAGGAAACCGAGCCAGCGTTAGTACCAGCCTTTAAATAAATCACCACACAAAGCCCGCACTAATACTTTTAATCGTGAATTAATTACACGCTCATCGCAGGGAGAACAGCCACAAATGTTCCAATATGCTCGGGCCTGAAATCTTTTATTTCTGGGAAATTACAACCCCCAGAATGTGTCGCCGAACGTGACGCGAAGCAGAGAAGTGGCGTGGACCAGAAGCCCGGGCTCACACGCACAGAGTGTCCCTGGATCGGGACGGAGATGCAGCATGCCAGCCAGGTAGCTCTTTTGTTATGTAAAGATCTGCCATGTGATCCGGCAGGATAAAAGAGGAGAGAAAAAGAAACCGTTCAGATAAGCTTCCCCTCATCAGATAATTAAGGATGCCTTTGCTCCAGTTTCCCCTTCTTAGCATAAGTGTCTGATCAACTTTCAAAAGGCTCATCAGTCAGAGTTGCTCCTCGGAGCTCCACTCCAGGGGCTCCAGCAGGTTCCGAGTCCAGCTCCTGGCCCCGCGGCTCGCCCCGGAGGACCAAATAAATGAGCTGAAAATCAATGATTCCGATAGATTCAGCCAACAGCAAACAGCCAGGATCAATAATCGGTATTGTTTTTGTTACATATTTAAGGGCTTGAGTTTATTTTATGAGCAACTTTTGCAGGGCTGCAAACTAATGAATATTTACATATTTAATTAATCTATTGATTTGTTTATGATGAATCATTTCATCTATGAACTGTCAGAAAATATTGACAAATGGCCGTCACACGGTGCCATCTTTAGATCGCTTGCTTTGTCAAAATAACGCAAAGAAATTCAAGTTGCATCGAGGCTACAATTCACGATTATTTTGATTTGTTTGATCTCAGAAAGGCTGGGAAATAGCAGGAAAATGTTCTTCGTAAGTTGTGAGAGCACAAGGTGACGTCTTCAGATTGTGTTATTCAGACCAATATTCCAAAACCCAAAGATATTCAATTTGATGATGTAAAACAGAAAAAATATATAATATCCTTACACTGTAGAAACTGAAACCAGCACATTTTGTCCATCTTTACTGGATAAAAGACTTCAAACCATAAATCTTGATTCATTTCGAGTGAGCTCATCGATTAATCAACTAATCGCTCCATTCAGCGACCCCATGTGCACATCACTTTTTCAGCCACATGCTTCTCCAGCTGCCGGAGAGCACCGGCATCTCACGGGAAGGCTTATTGGCCCGTGTTGTCTCCTCGGATGTCACTGCTTTGCTTTGCGCCGTTGTGCAAATGAGGCACGCGAACGGGAAAAACAGAATTATGAAATCGTTTCTTAACAACGCGCAGAAGAGGTCAGCTTGTCTACAGGCGACAATAAGTGAAATTAATTACTGTTTGTGCTGCCACCTAATTGCAGCCTCTCAATGAACGGATTCCACTTTTCCCCCCCCCCCCGTTACATTTTCCCACCTCGACACCCCTTTGCTCCCTGTCAAAACTCTTCTCCACCTGTCACAGTGTCTGAGTTTTGTGCACGGCACCCCCATCCTACTCCCCTCTTCTTCCTCCTCTCCATCGCCCCCCCCACCCCACCCCCTCCCTGCCTCCCCTGCTGCCAGTTTTTAACTACACTCCACTCTGGCCTCTGCTCTACTTGTTACAGCCCCAACACGAGTGCAAACAATCAAAGTCTTTGGGAACGCTAAAATATGCATGGCTATCCGTGACAGACAGATAAAGCAGGGCAATTAGCCACGTAATCCTAGAGCATCGTACGGAATAGTCCGCCTCAGCTGTCCCCCCCCCCCACCCCCCCTCCCCTCCTTCCCTTTACTCTCTTGGTCTCCATTAGTTAAATGTACTCTGTGTGTCGGCTCCCCATCAAATCAAGTAACACTTCCCCTAATTGGCTTATAAATAATACAGCAGGGCCTGCATTATAATTTCATCAGTGGTAAACATTGCGGGGGCAGTTGGTGAAGAACCTATCCCTCATTAATTTCTTAATTTGGGTAGATGGAACCGAGGGGAAGGGAGGGAATGAAAGGTGGAGAAAGAGAAAAAGAGAGAGAGAGGGAGAGAGAGAGAGAGAGAGGGAGATCGGATGAACGGAGGGACTCGTATCACCTCAGGCAGAGGGAGAGAGAAAGAGGGAGAGATGGAGGAAATTACAAAACAAACAAGGGGAGGAAGATGCTACCGCTGCTGCTTTTGTTAAGAGATGTCAGATATTCAATCCAGGGGTTTTGTCAGTACTCCTGTGCGATAGGAGTGTGAGGGCCCCGCCGCCCCCAGTTTACACACAAACACACACGATCTCTCTCTCCCCAGTCCCATTCCTTGTTCTTTTTTTATGCCGACTTAATGAATATTTCATAACGAGCAAACATAAATATTCATTCTAATGGTTTTGCACATAGTTATTACCGGTATTTCCTCTTTTTTCTTTTTTTTTTTAAAACAACAAAAATACTCATTATAAACTCTGCCTAACCAGGCCCTGAAATACATTCCCTCACTCTCATTCTCGCACACGGATTATCTAGATCAACTGCTCAAACAGTGTTTCAACAAGAAGTCATGAGAACTATTATGAAAATCCTCCCAAAAAACGTCTGGTGTTTGCTTTAAGGTGTCATTATTTGCACGTGCAAACTCATACGTATCAATAGGAGAGGCACAAAGTTAATTTCTAATTCCAGTCATCGGCTGCAGTCGGAGAAAGATTCCCCGTGTGATGAAATCCTCTTTGTAAAAGGCAATAGGTCTGTAATCAGCCTTCCTCCCTTTGGCACATAAATGTCACCCAGACCTGCTATTATATTGCATAATGCACTTTTAAGGGAATTTTACATGGCCCGTGATTGATGCTATGAAATATGAGGTGTGAGCATGTGACACCCTCTGATCTCTGAAAGACAGATATTAAAGCAAACTCTCAAATGAGCCCCCCCCCCCCCCCCCCCCACTGTCTCTCCCCGCTGAAATGTAGGAATATAAAAGGCGCAGAGAGCCCTTCAGCCTTCAAACGGAAAGTTAAGCGCTCCACATTGTCGGCGAGATTTTGAAAACGGAGCCACCTGAAGGCAATCTGTCTCCGCTGGAACCTCGACTTGTCACCGTTACAGAGAGCTGTCACTTCACGGTGCCGGCGCTGATGGAGACAGACACCCATCAGCCGCCGCGCTTTACCAACACGCGCCGCCCGACGTCTTGCAGGCCCGCTGAACATTATGTTTCACTTTAGATCAGAACAACACGCTCAGGCACAGCCACCAGTGCCTCTTGTTCTCTTATCCCTGTCGTCTTAAAGGGAAAAATATATATAAATATAGTTCTATAGCGACGAAGAACTAACTGTCCATCAATCACACTCAGGGGCTACATCACACAGGAACTCATTAAGCTAAATCTTCTACCCCAGAGAAATTACCCAAGTATTATCAGTAAAATGCATTTAAGTATCAAATGTTCTCATTCCTGTCGCAGCTTTCAACGCCGGGTACATGCTAAGCCACCGCTGATGAAAATCCACAACGCTGGGGATCCAACTAGGCAGTGACATGTACTCGTTTAGACCTTTCTGGCTTGTGCCCCCCCCTTAAAAAACAAAGCTATATGTGACCCTTCAAACTTTTAATGATCATCGCAGTCAGATTTTCATAGCGGTCCCCAGGTCGGGAACCTCTGATTTAGACTAATGGTTCATGTTAGAGTCCTAAACAATGAGACGGATGTCATCGATGGTTCACATGATAAGCTGATGAGGAGCAAAGTAATGACCCGTGGGTCCTTCTGTGCTATGTGATTGTAGTTATTTATAATTTGTTTGTGGTAACACTAGATTTGACTTACTTGAGGCCCCCATCAGTTTTTATTGTGCTTTATTAGTGGAAACAGGAAACATGTCAATCTTAAGTACTTCCTCATCACGTTAAATATTCATGACTGAATAAGCAACAATCATCATCTTCTTGTTTTCTTCTCAAAGCTTAGCTCTCAGACAGGACTGTGTGTGTCTGTGGTCTGAACTGATTTGATTGACAGTGTCCTGTGAAAATAAACAAACCAATATCAAAAATAAGCACATTGTGATTCAAATGTTGCTGAGCTGTGATCGGTGTACAGAGGTGCGCAAGCTCAGCCCACAGTAAGTGGTTGATTGGGAGAATATGCTTTCAGGGCCTTCAGCTAACAAATGTGCAATTAATTAAATCACCACGAGCTAATTGCCACACGGTAAACCTGGAACCTTCGGGCCCCTCGAGGGTCCGGGGGCCCGGGGGCATGTTGCCTGCTTCGCCCGGTTGGTAATCCCGCTCCGCTCGCAGCTTCACTCAATCCATTTTTTTTGGGAGCATCGACTGACACGTGATCAAACATCGGGATGTGGGCGCTCGACCTCGTGGCTTTGTTTGCTTGTTTCTGGAACGTTGACATTTCAGAGACTTCTATAGAATCCATTAATCATTGAAGTCATTTACCAAACATCCTCTGGCTCCAGCTTCTCCAGTGCTGCTTTTTGATGGCTGATATCTTTGTAAATAGAACATTTTGGAAACAATTTGAAATCCTCACTTGGGGTTTGGGAACCTGTGTGGCCATTGTTCATTATTTTGATACTGTTTTCATTGATAAACCATGAACGTCATCATTAGTTCGACCCCTGGTCAGTTTCCTTCTCAAATGTAGTGAGTACAAGTGGAAGCACAAAAGCAGAGTACTTGAGTACTCCCGGTGAGGATGCAGCGTTAAACGTCCACGGGATGCGGCCCCTCCACTCAATTACAGCCGAGGAGAGCAGACGGGGAGCATGTTGAGAGTGAGCTTAATTAATGTAGCAGTAAAAAGTGTCCCTCCCTCTCCATGTCCATTCTGCTGTTCAGTATTAGTTCCACCTCAGTGCTCTCAAAGCCGGGAACAAATAGTGACTCTAATGATGGACATACAACCTCCACACCCCCCCCTCCCCCCCTCCCAACCCCTCGGCTGGTCTCGGGTCACCGCCCTCCCTCCCTCCGCTCCCCGGGGACGGCAGAGCGGGGGAGTCAACCAGTTAGACAAGCATGTTCACCCCGCCGGTTCAGAGAGAGCAGAAGACAACCTTGCATACTGACTTCATTAGCACTGACAAGTTTGGCGCGGGGGGGGGGGGGGGGTGAGGCTCAGTTTAGAAGACTTCAGAAACAGAAGCCTCACGGGGGGGGTGGAGGAGATGGAGGAGGTGGAGGAAGTCAGCAGCTGCAGAAGTGCAATGATGCAACTCTGGATTGCCGCTGGTGTTTGCTGTGGTGTGTTTCTGGGCCCTAACTTTACAGACAGCCAGGACTACCTGCTTCCTGTCTGGATGCTACACCGACACATTACTGTAAAGGAAAGGCAAAGATTTCTGTCAGGGCTGGCCAATAAAGCACATGTATCCAATTACTAACATGATGAATCAGATATATATTTTTACTAAAACCCATTATTACATTTATATTTATCAAATAAATTGTTACAATTGATCGGGATATAGATCATAGGTATATATAGGTTATGCTATAGC
Source organism: Pholis gunnellus (assembly GCF_910591455.1). Lineage (NCBI taxonomy): Eukaryota > Metazoa > Chordata > Actinopteri > Perciformes > Pholidae > Pholis > Pholis gunnellus. The sequence goes on along the minus strand of NC_136545.1, from coordinate 5,907,378 downwards.
CCTGCACCTCTACCGTTTATTACTGGTACCATATGCAAACACTTTTGTTGTTGGTACAAATTGCATAATAGTCAATATGAAGCCTTTTCTTTCACACTCCAACAGACCTAGACGTTCAGGAAAAAGATGAGGGTTTCCAGGAAGGAAACTATTGATTTGGTGTCATGTTCTGTCTATTTGTTCTCCTCCAAACGTCAGGATAATGTTGCCAGTGAGGCGAGATGAACCAAGTTTTCTTATTATGGATTTGAATAACATCTTCTAACAATGTACACCACGGAAACGGTGCAATCGGTTTTGCTTAGTTTTTACATTTTTGAATCGAGAAAATGTCTGTTTTGGACTAATCCTGCATATTAAACGCCTCACAAATCAGGGTATTTCAACACAACGATGCATAAATACTACCATTCAGCGCTGCCATGAAGCAGCGCTGCTCAGTGGTTTACCCACAGAGTCCTGAAACAACTAGAGACATTGACAGAGAGCTAGTAGACCTGAACGGCGTCGCTGACATGGCGTTTATCTTTCCTCAGAAATGTGACAAAACGTATGAAGAATCAACAGGAGAGAAGCAGCAGGTGTACGAACACGGTGTCGCGATCCCGCCAGGTGATGCAGTCACATGTCGGGGGGGCGGGGTGGGGGGGGCACCTTTTACATTGCAAACCGGAATATTCCGAAGCGACAATGAATTGATGGTCTTGAGAGAATACCGAGGGGACATATCATGTTCAAAATCAAATCTAAACAAAACAAAAGGAATATCACATGAAATTAAGGTGTGAAAAGGTGCCATGAATGTTTTATGCCACCCCGCCATCGACATAAAGAATATAAATATTGTATGCAAAGAGAAGAATCCCCCGTTTGAAGTGTTGAGAGCAAAGACAGTGGGAGAGGAGAGGGTGGGGAAGCAGGTAATTACGAGTGGAGCTGCTCTTTGACGGATTATTATATTAAAGCGGGAGGAGGATCAACCAAACACAGCTAACCTCTGTAACAGCGCTGGTCTCCACCTATCAGTGACAGGAACATTACAACCTGAGGAGCCACTTCCACTTGACAAACTACAACGCCGAGCACCCAATCCCCAGGCTTAGAAAAAAAAAAAAGGAAACCTGGAGGCCGTGAAGGCACCAAACACATCACACCTCCTCAGTACGAGGCTTTCAGGGACTGTAATGTGTAATGTGACGCCGGGAATTTAACTTAACGACTTGGTGCCGCTGCTCTGGCAGGGTAGGGATACGGGTCGCTAGCCGACAGAGCACCGCTATTCTGACAAGAAGTTGAACGCCATCAACCTCTACTGAGTTTCAGGGTCACCTGGGGTTAACCCACTGCATAGAGGAGGATTTCAACCACCAACCCTCATCACTCTGCTCCAAGGAGCAGGTCGAAATTAAGGTAAAAATAAGGAACGGGATTGGCCACAATTGCCACGCCTATTTGGTCCAGTTTCTTTTCTTATTTTGGCAAAGGTTATGGCAACGTTTTTTAGTTTAGGTTGGGAAAGCTTTTTCAAGCGGAATGCAAGGAAAACAATGGTTTTGTGATTTGACATGATACAAATGTAACTCCACTAACAAGCTGTTTAGTAGCATAGAAGCTGAGCATGCTTCACACATCGCCTTCCTGCTGAAGAAGACCATGAGATGTGATTGAAAGCTCTGTAAAAAGCTAGTAAGTGGACCTGGATCAAGATAGATTCCAAAGTTAAGAATGAACATTCGTGATCAATTGCTTTTGCACTAAAAGCGGAATTGACGGTGGAATCAGGATCATCCAACGGTTAGCTAGTCAACAACGGGATAACAGTGAGTAGTTTCAGTAAATGATCACAACGCTTAAACAAGTAGCAAATTGACTTAATGGGATATTTTACTGGTATTGTTTTTTACCCTTTCCCCTGCGTGTTCATTCATGGACGCTTTTCGCCGCTGTGCTCCTAAAACTAATCATTCCACTAGTGCTGCACAGAACAATGTGATAAATGATTCACTTTCTAGTAAAGCGGGAGACATCCCTTTCTTCCCCAAAAGCAGCGAACCTTCACCGAGTCCGGGGCCAATAAATGACACCACTGGGTAAAGAAATGTGGGCTTTAAACAAAGAAAATGAAATGAAATAAAGAAAAGAAAAGTTCCCCTTTCATGAAGTCCTGTGTGTTTGGAGGCGAGCTGCCTCCTCTCTCCTCGCCCCGGGGCAGGCTATCATCTCCAGTGTCACCAGAGGGGGGGGGGGGTGGCAGACCCCGGCCCACCTCTGCCGGGCCCCGCTGATGTAAGGGATGAGAGGCGGCGGTGGATCGAGGAGGCTCTGCTGCTGGCCCCCGGTCTCTCAGGTCTCAGGTCTTTGATCGCCAGCCGCCGACCTCCCAAGTCTCCAGAACAAGGGGGCCGGGGGGGCCGAGAACATGCTGCTGAGCCTGTAGCCCCTCCCTTCAGCCCTTGTTCCCTCCAAATATGAAAAAAAGGGTTAATTGTATTTAACAATATGCTCTCTAACTCCCCCCTCCCTCCCCATCACCGCCAACCTCCCCTCCTTGATTAGAATTAGAATCACATCTGGCGCCATGTTCTGTCCCTCATTACTGCTGAATCTCATTACGACGCGCTCCCGCGGGAGGGACCGGCGCCGGGTTTTTAAGCACACTTTCCGCTTTCTTCCTGCCTCTTGCTCATCTCATCCACCTCGCCGCTCCATCTCTTCTGCGTTTACATTAGCGGAAGTCCTCATCTGAGGGAATGACTGAGCGCCGCCACCACCCACCTCCCTCCTCCACCCGCAGCTTGGAAATTGTTTTACAGTGCCAATTAAAGTAGGTATGTTGAGCTTTTTCCAGAGTATGTATTATTCAGAGTGTGTTATTTGTTGCGCTCAAAAAGAGAAGGGAGAAAGAAAAAGAACGCCTCACTAAAATAGGACTAGCAGAGTAAGTTCCACTTACTTGCAATAAAAACTACACCAAAAGGTTTGGAAATATAGTCAACATAAGGAAAATGAGGGAGCTTATTTATGGTGCCCTGAAGTCCTACTGAATAATAGAAACCTCCACATATGAGTACATTTTAAATTTTGTTTCTTTGCACCCTCGTGCAAACACTGCGTCTGGCTGGGAATTTGTTTGAGAAGGGAGAAAATAAAGAAATCTGTAAAGTTTGAGTCCAAAATGTTTTACCTCAGTAAAATATTGAATTTAAAGCCATGGCAGGGGGAAACACTTTCTCTTGAGAGGAAATACCAGCTAGAACGCATAATCAAAGCCTTTTATTTGAACTTTTAAAAAAAGATACCAATATAAAGAAATAGAACATGAACAAAATACATGAATTAAAAAAAAAAACAGTGACGTCTGACAAAAGTGGACCCTGCGTCAGAGCGGGAAGCTCTGGAGGTCGCAGGGAAGCCCTGAGGTTCCTCCCACCGGTCGGCTCTAGATCATCGGAGAGTCGCAGAGCGTGCAGGGCGCCTGCAGGATCTTCTTTATCCACTCCGGATCTGTGGGGAGGCAAAACAAGTTCTGAATGACCTGACGAAACACGTACGCCATTAACTCTTACTGTTAGACGAAGCCAGCAGTGGCCGTTGTTCGAAAACGGGTTTTAATACAGTAAGAGCCGAAGATGATTACCACAGGTGGTGTAAAAGAAAAAAGAAAAAATCTAAAAGAAGGCAGGAATCGTTAGAGACAGGAGGTGGGACGGTGTTTATACTGACAGATGCCACAACTGCACCGACCTGTCAAGTCTGCAGCTCAGATAGGCTGCAATGACCAGCGCAGCCTCAGGTGCTCCGAGACCCACAAACACCTGGGATGCATGTAGCAGCCAGACGGAGCCAATCCTCCCTGGTTTTCTCTCCCCCACTCTAACCTCCGCAGGAACCACATTAAAAAGGGCACTACAGCTGGTTTTTCTTTGGCGCGGCAAAAAAAAATAACATGATAATCGGTTCATGATCAATCAGTACGCGTTTCAGTATCCAGTCAGTATAATTACTTTGTAGTACTGTAGTTTATTGGCATCAAGATGGATCTGATTGCACGCAGTGTTGCACTCGGATGATGATGCATTCATTATGAGTCAAGGGGCCGATGTGCTCCAGACAAATATATTTAAATTTTTAATAATTCAGGCTCTTCTCCAAGTTCAATAAAACATCTGTATCAATCAGTGTTAAATGGCCTCACACGGGCGACCGGATGTTTACATGAAGACTCTGGATGAAATAAATCAATATTTCTGGGATGTATCGCTACGTGTAGTGTATTGATCAGTGTGGAAAACAGGTTCAAAAGATGACCTGTGAGCTGACGCTACGCTATGATTGAAGGGTCAATTACAAAACCCAAGTGACACATGAGGATCTTTCCTTTGTGCATCTGCCCAAACGGCGTAACTAAGTGAGCGCTGCGTACTTGTTTCAAGTGGATTTCACATGTTCGCTGTTGTCAAATGCAATGAAACTTCTCATGAATTTGGGACAAGACTACATTTGTAAAACATTGTAGTCCATTTTAGCTTTTGTCCTGCATCGTTCAGTACAGGTTGCACAAGATGAAAAAAAATCCCAAAATAAAACGGAGCTTCCTGACCAATGATTTTACTCTCCACTTGATCATAAATCAGCCACAAAGAAAAGACACAACAATCCAATTCAAACACTTTCCCCAAAAACAAAAACACAGCTGATTTCTACAATCACTCGTGTTCGTTCAGGATGAAGTTTTCGACCGACTCCAAATCTGAAATGTCAAGCGACGACTGTGAGCGGCGGAGCGGGATGAAGGCCGACGTTGAAGGTGACAGGAGGCGACGGCTGATCGAGAGTGCGACTGTGAAACGGAGGCGGAGGGAGATGGAAAGTGGCGCTTACCCTCGGGCTCTGGCAGTCTGGCGATGGTATCCAGCAGGAGGCAACGTCTGAACGTCAGCGTCTGGCAGGCCTGGTATGACAACACACACCTGGAGGAGAGCGAGAGGACGGCATTAGAGAGCTGGCTGGCAGAGGCAGGGACAGACACACACACACACACACACACACACACACACAAAAGTAGAGCAGGAACTGCACTGAGGTACAACTGACGGGCACAGATCCCCCTCTCAGTGCCCACCAGAGGCGCCACGTTCCAGCTAGCGAGAAGCCAGGAGACGTGTTTGACGGATGATATTTATGAGACGATGAGAGTGGCGCGTGGGTAAATATCAAAAGGTGGGAGGGCTTGATTACTGCTCTGTGAAGATAAATAAACCGCCAAAGAAGGCATTTGGCATTAAGATTAAATTCATGTCCCGCCAGGCACGTCGAGGCTAAAGCTAATAAAAAGCATCTTTAGTGGATTGGATTTGAACTTGAGGAAGAGAGCCCTCTGCATCTACCTGAGCCACATGTGACCGTTTTTACAGACGGCTTGTTTGTGGTCCGAGAAGGGCAGCACGGCCTGACACAGGCTGCAGCGCTCCGAGAACGTCTGCTTGTTCATCTTGTTCTTGATGTGGCCAATCAGGACCTGAGAGGGATAATTCACACACACACACACACACACACAGCTAGTGTCAATGAAGGTAATGGTAGCAGAGAAGACAGGAGCTTAGTGCTTTTCTCATAGGCGTAATACTTGTATTTGGAGCTGATCAGCAGCAGTACAGAAAAGCAATAGCTTCCTGAAGAAGAAAAAAAGGTTCAGTGTTTTTATATACGTAAGAACCCTTTCAAATATTTCTGTAGGTTGTTACTGTGTCATTCTGTTAAAAATAAACAGAAAAACAATTAAAACCATTAAAGTAAACCGATGTAACTTTTGCTGAACAGCAGTCAGTGTGTGAATAATGGGATATTAGTAAATGCTGAAGCACACAGTTTAAGGCAAAAGTATTTATATAGTATAGTATATATGGTTTTTCACCCACAGGTCCAATTTAAGATCTCAGAGTTGTTTTCAATAATCCCACCTTTCTGCTCAGTCAATCAAAACAAGCCGCCCTTCTCCCCATAACTAACAGCCCATTGGGTTACAAAAGGCGGCGACCTATGGGTCTGAAAAGTGAAGCCAATGAGTAATTGCCTTAAACTTGCATTCTTTCTAGTGACCAGCAGGGGGCGACGCCTCTGGTTGTAGAAGTCTATGAGAAAATGACTCCACTTCTCTCTTGATTTATTACCTCAGTAAACATTGTAAACATGAGTTTATGGTCTCAATCACTAGTTTCAAGTCTTCAATACAGCATGATGTTCATTTAGTAAATTATGATCCCATTCAGAGTAAATTAGACCATAAGGTAGGGTACGCTTTAGGGCGGGGCTACCTTGTGATTGACAGGTCAATACCACGGCGTTGTCCGTCTGGGAGTTGTTCGTATTTTCGTCTTAGAACTTTAACCCTTTCAGTAAGTTTTCACTTCATGGAAAATAATTGTTACATGTTTGGGTCGCCTATAAATTATTCAGTGTTCATTTGTACTTAGCTATAACTTTCCTGTCACTTCTGGTTTCAAAAAGCCAAAATGGTGACGGACAAAAAGCAAAAAGACGATGGCCAAAATGCACAAGGCTTCAAAACAGCAGTCCACAAACCAACGGGTCACAGTGACGACGTCCACTTCTTACAAACAAACAGTCAAAGGGTTACACATTCGACCCTCACTAACCGACTTCAACAGGAAGTGCAGCACATTAAGGAACTAATGAGACACTTTCATTGGACCTTTTGGGGAAATGTTAATGCTACAGCAGCTATAGAACCACATACGGTTGTAAAATTCCAGCAGTCCACATACTTTTGGCCATTTACACTCTGCTGCTGCAATATGTTGAATTGTGTAGGATTTGGGATCATCAAAGTATCCTAAAGTAACTTTGATCTGGAAAAATAATTTTTAAAAAAAGATCATTTGGTGGTAAGAAGGTGCGGTGAATAACTATCAGGCGCGTGTTACCTCTGACGCTCTGTCGTTAGGGTCTCTGGAGAGGTACTCCACCAGGCCACAGGTAGGAATGCTGGTGTTCTGAGCAATCCAGGTGTTGAGGTACACCACCCCCAGCACCTTCTTCATGTTCTCCCTCATCATGTGGGTCTCCACAGCATTGATCCAAGCCTGCACCTCCTCCATCTGCTCCTTCAGATTCTCCTCCTTCTCCCGTTTCACTCCACCGGGCTCTCCTTCCTTCTGCGCAGCGTCATCTTTGTCCTTCCCGTCTTTCCCGTCCTTCCCGTCCTTCCCGTCCTTCCCGTCCTCCTCCTCCTCGTCCCTTACAAACACCTTGTTCTCCTCGTGCGTCGGTTTCCAGCGGTGATCCGTGGGGGGCGTCTGCAGGGACTGGTAAAGTATCCGCACCAGGAAGAGCTTGAAGCGCCACAAGTAGGGCGAGTCGACCTCCTGGATCTTTCGGTCGAGCTCGTCCAGCAGCGACGCGGGGATGCACTTGCTTTTCAAAATCTGCCACCTCACGAGATCGAGCAGGTCGACCGATTTGTACAAGTTCTGCGTGGGGGACTTGAGCAGCAGCGCCGCGGCCGCCTCCGATGTTTTCAGGGTCACAAAGTGAACCTGGTAGGTCCTGTTGACCGGATGATAGCCGTCCACCATACCTTGCGTGCTGGCAAGCGCGATGTACGCCCCGTTGCGGCTCACCGCGATCCCGTGTATCCTCCTCTCAGAGAGGTTTTCGGGCCGCAGCAAGTCCTCTTGTTTGAAAATCAACGTGTTCTCTGTGAACGTTGGCGTCAGCTTTTTTATCCACCCGTCCACGGAACACGTGTACACCGCGACGCCATGCTGACTGATCGCCAGCGAGACCACCGGGAGCGAGTGCAGCCCGGCCACGTGAGAGTTGTGCACATTTAGCCCGGCCGGCGAAATCATGAGCAGGCACCAGAAGACGTAGCAGCCGCGCGAGGCCACGATGAGGCTGCAGCTGGATTTCTGGATCGGGTGGATCATCGGGACACATTTGAGGTTTTCCACGGCGATCTCGTCGCACTCCTTCCAGAGGATGACCGGGTGGCGGAGGGTGAAGTAGCCCTTCACCCCCGACAGGCTGACCGGCACGATCTTGACGGGCCCCACCTCGCTGCCGACGATCAGGCCGCTCATCCGCCGGTCTGCGCTTTCGTACTCCCACCACGCCAGGTCACTGGGTCTCGTCACGCCCGACTCGACGATGTCATAAAACGCGACCTCGGCATCGTTCAAGAAGGGCAACACAAACTTCCACAGAACGAGGTCACCGTTTTCCATTAAGACGGCGAGGAGGACCATCTCCATGTCTGTGCACGTGTTGTTCGGCTGGACCTGTTTGGTCGTGTAAACGCTCGACCACTCCATCCGCAGAGGAGTCTGCATGCGGAAGCGCCGCTGCAGCTCGTCGAAGTCCTGCAGGTTTGCCTGCGGAGGCTTGTTGTCCTTTTTGGAGTAGCCGCGCTCCTTCAGCCTGTCGCTGTACTTTTTGGTGAGGTCGACGAGCGTGTTCCACTCCAGACGCTTGTGGCTGTTGTGGATGGTGAGTCTGTGGTCGAGTGTCAGGCAAGCGAGCAGACAGCGCCCGCTCGAGTCACAACCTAACGGAGACCAACTGGCATATTTTATTCCCTTGTGCGCTCCTATCGACGGGTTCATCACTTTGTCGGCCAGAAAGACTTGTCTTACTGTGGGGTCCTGGTGCGCCGAGAACTTCTCCACTGCTTGAGCTAGCTCCGCCGCGGGTCCCACCTTCAAAAAGGTAAAAATCACAAATGAAAGCACAATGGAAGGTTAAAGGTCGGGTACATACATATGAATCAACATTTGCAGCTGGATTGTTGAAGACTTAAACTAAAATGGTCCACACACTTTAGTACCCTTAAGTGCATTCAATGGAACATCCACATGTAACTTGTTCAGTATCATCAGACCGAGCGGGGCCTCTTTGGGCTCCATCATCTGCCGCTCCCTGCTCAGTGCCCCCCCCCCCCCTATTTACAAGCACTTAATCATATCTATAAATGACAGCAGGAAAGCAACTCTGCCTGTCTGCCACTGTGCCGAGCGGATTATAAAATTCAGCTCCATCCAGCGTTTTATCTGCCAAGTGGATTTTTGGAGTGGAGACGAACCTATAAACAATCATGTTTACACGCCAGAGCAGCTGCGCCGAGACACATTCACCACAGCAAGACTGTTTTTTCTGTTTCCATCAACATTTGTGTTCCGTCGCTTTAATCGTCTTTTCAGTTCAGTTTAGTAAATAACGAAAATACAAAAAAAAAAGAGAAAATTCTGCCACCGCCAAACTAATAGCACACAAGAGAATAGCAGCTTGGCTGCGTTTCTGAGGCGTGTTTACACAGGTTGCTTTAACAAGGAGACAAATAGTGGCAACACTGCTCCAATAGACTCACAGATGCCATTTTGTAATCACCTAGTCTTTAGACACGCGTGTGTTACTTATTAGCAGTGGTATTACCTTACATTTATGGGCACTTTTGTTGCAAAATACAAGCATGTTGTTCAAAAACTTTGTTAAAAACGACTTCACATGAGAAACACTGCACCGTACGCTACTAGGTTCATGTCGGTCCATTGTCCCTCTCTGGCTGAAACAGTTGGCCGCCCATAAATAACACATCTGCATGCAGTCAAACGTGACGGACATAACAGCGGACAACCGAAACAGAAATGCACGTTTTACTTCCGTAGACAAGACAGCACCCTTTATTCCAGTTTGTACGTTTCTCACCACTGAACAATTGGTGCAAATACTATGAAAAATGAAATCTTCAGATAGATCTCTTTAGCCTGAGGAAGTGCCAACCGGTCCCGGGACTGAGCTTCACATGTCCATAATGGATGAAGATTAAAGTCCCCCCAGAATATGCATATTATTGTTTTAAAAAAAGAGTTTAAGTTGATGTCAGACAAAAAACAGACTGATTTCACTAACAGCTTTTCATTTGTCATTATGTGACTATGGTTTCCAAACTGGTGGAGGCATTCATTGTGTCATCTGACTAAGTGTAACACAATGAATAGTTACTGCAGATACCTGAGGATTACTTTTTTAAATCATTGACTTACTTCCTGACAGACAGCTGCGCGTTGTCTAAGGATTGCTATAGAGGCTGAGGACAGTTCATTTAGATGAGTGGAGGATACAGTCAAGTGTGGCATTTAAAGAATTGGTGGCGCTCCCCTTTAACCGAGTCACTCCCTGCCAGAGAGTAAAGGAGCGCCATGCTAACAAGCTCAGCAGTCTGCTGCGGTTGTTGTTGTTGTTGTTGTTTCTGACACTACATTGTATAACTATCAGAGACTTAATGAACGCGGTAGTCGACCACGTGACGACACAGAGCTTCAATAGCACAACCAGCTCCAGGTTGAGCCCTCAGTCTCAATGTTTACTTGCTAAAGTTCTCCCGACAGTCGCACTTGCTAAGCTAACGCCACAGAGCTACCTGGCTCCATCCCGTTTCCTGTACTAAGGAGGAACCAGGTGGACGTTGGTGGATATTTACCCGCAGTTTCATCGCCTCGGTCGGGACGGGGATCGAGGTCCGGTGCAGCGTCAGCTCCTGCTTGCTGCTGAGGACGTCGCACACCAGCTCCATCAGCGACACGGAGCTGGTGGTGCACACAGCCAGGCGGTGGTCCTGCGACCAGGCGAGCGGCTGCAGCCCGCTGACCGGGGCCATGAGCGGGACGACGGGGTCCCGCTTAACCGGCACCTCCTCCGGGCAAATGTGCAGATCATCATCGGCCTCTGGCTCGGTCTTAATGACCACATCTATGGACTGTGTTGGTGCCGAAGCTGACGGACTGGCAGCCGCCATGTTTTCCCCCGTTGCGGTGGAAGTGACGTCGGCGAGCGCGGGAGGAGATGAAGGAGGGACTTCCTCCGCGGAGTTAAATAGTTCACTGTGTTCACTGTGTGCGTCGACAGCAATAAAGTTGACTTCTTCATGAAACTGACACATGTTTCAGTCACAGAGATCCACATAACCGCTGCAAAGACAGTAACCAATAACAAAGTTGAAGACTTGACAAATCCTAAAAGATTGTCCTCATCTCTTACTTATCTAATATTGTATTCGTATAATAATAATAATATATTCCAGTGGTTTCCAACCCATCCCAAGATAAATCTGCTTTAAGGATTAAAGGGATATACAGTATATTCACTTAAATATTGGATACGTTCACCTCCTCGGACCTTTAAATCTTCTTCAAATTGAGTAATATGAGAAAATCTTTGGTTAAGCTGCTCACAGCAGGTCTACACTCTCACGCAGTAACCTGTGATGAAGGGACATTACGTCATTTTAGGGATTCACAAGCCAACAGGGCAACCACTGATTTATTCCATATTGTGGTTTTACATACCTTATTAAATTAAAATCATAATGAATTCCCATCACTTGAAAAAAGAAAGAGGTGATCATCAGTGAACATATTACAGTGATCAACTGTAATCTGTACCCCTCGTCTTTTTTCAACTGGTTTAAATGTCTTCCTGTTTAGCTGATGCATGGGTCTATATCCAGATAACAGACATTAATAGGCTCTGCCTTTATATCGAGCAACAAACAAGAAACATGCTGAGAGCAGAAGTTCAGCTCATTTCCATGTGAGAAGCAGAGGAACGTGTGTTGGACGACTTCTGTTTCAAACATAAAGAGAGAGTTGTAGGTATGTGAACATATGAAAGAGGTGTATCATTTCTATCATAGGGGATTGTGTTTTGCCCTTTAACCCTCCGTAGCTATAAAAACGCGGTAAATACCATCCCTGATCTCTGAAATGAACTCGCCACTTCACTTGAGTGCCAATCAAACTATTACCCGACAGAAGTCTTCACAATCAATAACCTTCCTCAGATATGTTAATGAGCGTTGTAATTACCCACACGCAGCATGGATATAAGCAATTTATATATTTTACATTTTGTATACTGTTTTTTAAGTGTCTTTGTCTCTTTTTATATTCCAATTGCATCGCGTTGTTGTGGGCCACAAACCGAAGTTACAACTAAGATATGATAAAAAAAAACATGGATAAATTATTTTATTCAAGTGCTAAGACAATTAAGTTTAACTGAATTAAGCTGAATGAATATATAAACAGTTAAAGGTATCTGTTTGTTGGTAAATCCCACATTTATATACATGTATGTGTGCCATCCAACCTTTAATGTGTGTGCATCCTGCAATATTTGCATTGCAATATTTGTCTCCATAGATTTTTACCACATTCCCTGTTAAATTTTAGTACTGAAACCGTTGAAATAAAAAACAAACAGTTAAAATGAATGTCTAATGCAAACTGAACACGTCTTTAAGTTTGCTTGAGGTAGAATAACGGTTGTGTTTTGAGTCTCAGAAGGAATCAGCACTCGCAGCCTTGGGCAGTGTGTCAGGACTTGCACATCCACGTTTTAATTAGAGCAGATTAGATGAAACTTTAATGTGTTCCACGGGGAAATTTTGCATTCAATGTGACACATTCACTCAGCGAGATTGGGTCCGTGTTGAAACAGCGCTGGCGCTCCACAATGACACATTCACCACTCCGAGAGAGAAGAAGAATGAGCCTAATCCTTGACAGGCGCCACATCAGTCATTTCATCTGTCCGAGCGCAGCCGCTCGTCAGCGAGAGAGATCATTAATTGTCACATTTCATCGTCAATTACGAAGAAATATGAAAACTGTCCCGTCCGCGCTTGATGGCTCAGATACATATCAGCATGCTTAATGCGACGAGTCCCTGGACGCTCCTGGACCGGTCAAAGGTGGAGCTGCTGCAGTGGGACGCAGAGCCAGAGATTCCCAGGCAGACAGTGATTTGTTACAGCCCGCACATGAAAAAAGCTCCACGCTCACTAGCTGCCTGACTTCTCAGCAAGATGACAGCGGGATTTCAACAGGCAGAGTTATTTGTCACAAAACAAATTGTTACAAATCTGTGAGACAAACACAGAATAGCGCGCCCACCGTGTTTTAATCGCTCATTTTTCTGTCTTTTGTTTCGATAATCGAAATGAATAAATGAACCGTGGTACGTTTCATTCTTAATGAAGCGTGTAGCGAATGAATATTTCACACACCTGCTGTGTGTCTTTGGTGGGTTTTGACTGGGGACCCGATCCCAGCCCGGGAACGCATGAATGTTGGATGAAACATTCATCAAACGCTGTCACAAAAACTTTATCCTCTCCCGTCAAACCACACATGAAGAAACGGGAGCAGGCCCCGGCGCAGGCCAAAGTAATCCCAGCCATAATTTGATCCCCGGCCTTTGGTTTACTTATTGTGTGTTTGTGGAATTATTCAGGCTGCGCTGGAGTCGTGTCTGAAGGCATCAAGGTTATGTAGTGAGGGTTTATGGATATGGATGGGGTCAGCTCAGGTCAATCCCCTGCATCTCTGATATCCACCTGCTGTCTTGTTATCGCCTGCAGGTTCCTCCTCAGCCCTCCAACCCTCGGTAGACCACATCCTCCCGCTGTCTGGCTGCTCCGAGTGACACCGGAGCCGCTTACATGTATCTGGCGAGGGAGCCCGCAGGGACGTTTTGATGCACGGTTCATCATACATGTTTTAATCATTCAGTCCCTCAGACACCTCCCAGGAGGGGGGCCGCTGCAGCACATTACCGAGTACACACAATTAGTGATATAATCATGATGATGATAATGAAATGTATTTAGAGCATATCAGCGTGGTTCATTCTGTTCGGGGAGACATTAGCAGGACTGCAGCCCTGGAAAAAGCCTCGGCGCTCGGGCTTCTGGCGCCCCCCCCCCTCCCTCCCTTACTCCCTCCCCCTCTGGAGACCGGCAGAGCCCGGCAGGTTGCCACGTCAGAGATTAGCAGTCATAGCAGTCGACTTGGCGCTCCTTCTGGGCCGTCAACTGCGAGAGCCTCACCTGACAGGTGTTGCTCTCAATCAGTGCTCCTCGCCCCCCCCCCCCCCCCCCCCCCCCCCCACCAAGCTGTCCTTGGAGTGGGATGGGACAAGGAGGCCTCCCCTCCCCCCTCTGTACATCCTGACAGTCTCTTCAGGCGATGCTCTGAGATGAGAAAAGAAAGAGTAAACCCCCCCCCCCATGAGAAACTATTGATATCACATCAGTGACATCAGCGGGAAACACAGTGCTGCTCTTTTTCTGTATGTTTTTTTAGTTCCCCTCAGGGATGTTCAGTCACCTGTTAAAGGTCAAGGTGATAGCATGTCAGGATCAGAGGGAGGGCTTCAATACAGGAATAATGGTGCATGCTGGGAACTGTTTTAACAGATTGTAAGCCAAAAATAAACCCATGATCACAGGTTAGAAATAACACCAGAGGGCCGATTGTGCATTTGTTTCTGAATATACACTGATTTAAGTTCTGTTAAAATATTGCTGAGGAAACCTCTGACATCTACCTCAATGCCTCCAGTAGTGAGGGAGAGTAAGCAGAACTTGGTTCATAGAGGAAAATGGCCACTTCACATTATCTCTGGTTACTCACGAGCTTCTAGTTTGGTATTGAGTCCTTTAAAGGAATATTGAAGATAAAATTATATAAACACAAAACGTGGGCGGCTGCATCGCTTGCAAACGTTTTAAGTTCTTTTGTATAACATTAGTGCCAAAACAGCCCAGACACATTTAGCTGGCCCGTGTCACATGACTGTGGAAATCTATGTGACATCTTTGTGTGAAGCTGCACACTTTTACACACTTAGCATCAAATGTGAGTGAAAGGAAACCTAGTGTGGTGTGGCTACTTTCCACCGGAAAAAATACAAGAAGATGCTCTATTTGGGACAAGAAAGTGCCACACAGCAGCAACAGAGTAACCTTTTTATAATAATTATTTAGTCATAGTATTTTTGTAAAATATAAAATACTAATTTTTACACTTATTAGCACAACCATTTGATTTATTTTGCAATAAATGTGATATTAATGGCCGTATGTGTTATGTGAATTACCTTTAAGGGAAATTATCTTTTCTTTTTTCTTCTTCTAAAAATGACCATTATTTTGAGAAATCATATACCTATTTAAGAAATGATCAGTATCGGTATACATCATTGTCTTTAAAATTGGAACAAGAAGTATCTATATAATATCGAATCTAAAAAGTGTGATATCGCCCATCCCGAATGTTCAACTCTCCTCTAGCTGCTGCTGTGTAAATCAAACGCACTCTTGCAATAAGGCGGACTATTCAAACGTGCCCTGCTCACTCTTTTGGTGCTGATTGATCATCAGCTGGTGGCACCACGTGGCTTCCACTAGGTAAGTAGCTAGCTTAATTGCTTCTTGCGCTAACATGTATGTTGAGTGGGCGTTTGCTTTGTCCGGCCGCTGTTGATATCCTGAGGAAGTCTTGGTATTTCTGCTCTTATTAGCATTTTTTATTTTTTTTTTAATTGAAGACATTTTGTCATATCACAGTGGGTAAACACAGGTGTGTTAGCAGTGCAAATGAATGATGGGCTGAATTACATTTAGCTGCTGTATGGTGCATGCTGGCTCACTGTCTCACTCGTTAATGTTATTGGTAACACCTGTGCTCACAAGTTCAAACGCCTGGCCTATATTCAGCTCGAACCCGTGGGCTGTTTATTTATTAATTATGAATTGTTTGCTGGTGGTAGCTCAGCTGTTTTCTTGTGGATGTTGTTTGCCATTAAGGATTATGACGCTTTCATGCCGGTAATTTGCATAACATTGAAATATGAGTACTTTAGTTTCAGTGTTTGTTATGAGCTAAATTAGCTTTGCTAGTTGCTTCCTGTTAGCTGTTAGCACACTATAACCTTTGGTTTCTAGTTCTCGAGTTATTGTAGGAATATGAATCATTTCATATTGTCTAGTCTAATAATTGGTTACCTTAAATATTGGAAACTTAACACTAACATTTCATAAGTAGAGACTGTCTTGGACTGTACGTTTCTGTGCAATGTTTGGAGGTGATTTGTTGGAGAAAAAAAGGCCACAAAGTGGTTGGTGCTGCTGGGTGACACTACAGTAGACTTCACATAATAACTGCCGTCAAATGCAGTTTTGGAGAGAATATTGTTGTCACTCTTCAAACACTGCAGCAAACACTCGCTGCGTCCTTTGTTGGTGCTGCTCACATACCATTTCACAAGCTGCTACCAACTGTGGACAAGCGCTTTTTTTTTATTGAACTCCATGGAGGAAGCCTACTAAAGTGAGTTTAACATGAGCCCATACTGTACATCTTTGGATCTTTTTTCATATTTATGTCCATGTTAACAGAATTAGTTTACTGACATTATAAATTAAAAACATGTCTTTTGTCATACCGGTCTTTCTGTATAACTGAATTTAAAACTAGCTTTTTTTCTTTTCTCTTTCCCCATATTTAAAAAAGTAATGGAAAATAATGAGCACTGGCCAATCAGTAGATCACCTGTGGTCATTTTGCATGATAATATTTCTCTGCAGGACTCTCATATATATATTTATATATATATATATATATATAAACTTTCTAGTACTGCTGAATCAAGGGACTATTTCTTTAGTTTACAAAATCCTGCCACTGCCTATTAGCTTGAGGGTATTTTTACCTGAGGCCAGGCCCTAATCTGTAGGTTATTAAGTGAAACATGCAAACCGATTGGGTGGAACTCCGGAGGAAAAGCATCCTTTCTGTTCGGTTCCCAGCGATAATGGCTGAATTATTCATCCTGTATGATGATTAATTAAAAAAGGCCCCGGGTCCTGTGGCAGGTACAGGCTGCCGAGGCACATGCTGACATTCCCATGTGATGTGCTGGATGTCCCCTCCTGCACCCGCCCTCCTCCATGCTTTCCTCTGCACGTCTTTAGGGAAAGTGCCCTCACACGCGTTACATGCCCGTGCAACCAACACTTTAACCTACTTCACAAATACACGAGGTGAAAGACGAGGGCCTGGTAATCGTGAGTAAAAGCAGGCTGGGGGTCAAGTTCAAATAGTTTTCAAGGCTCTAGCCTGTGTGGGGTCTTTAATATTCCAGTTGGTTCATATATAGATCAGATGTTGATGATTCTTATATAGGACTCTACAGTGTTGCAGTGTGTTATTGAAAAGAAAATGCAGTGCAACAGGGTTTAGGCTCCCACATCAGATTGGGTATGATTTCAAACTATTCATGAATACATTTAATCACCCAGTTGTTTTTAAAAACCGACATCGGCAATGAACCATTGTCTGTAGTCAGTAGTCCATTGTCAAAGAGCACAAAGCCTGTTCAAAATCTCACGTGTCACAGTGGAATTTAAAAAATAAATCCAATGACATACTGTTGCAGCACAGTTGGAGAATTTGAATATCCGGAGTCTTGTTTTCCTGCTCCAGGACGCTCTTGGAAAAGTCATTTCAAGTAAGTTAAAAAGAGCCTTAAATTGAAAAAGCAACAAAAATCAAACAATCAAATTGTGTTATCTGAGAGCTAAAAGGACGTTCAAAGGTATAGAGCTACAGTACGTGGACTGTGATAAGTGGTTACAGGTCGGTCCGTGTTGCAGGAAACCGCTTCTGTTTGTTGTGAGTCAATACAGAACAAGGGTCTTAAACCACAGCGGTTTAAAGGCGGGGGTGAGATGGTGTGAAGCATCTCAAACAACAAGCCCCCTTTTCGTTGGACCTGTCTTGGTAATAGATTTTCTTGGCCTCTTATCCACATCGATGCATCTCGCTTCCCTGACTCAGGTAGGCCGCGGCTGCTGTGTCCTCTGACCTAGTGTGGGCAGCTGGCAGTGGGCAGGACATGCCCTGTGGCAGTGCCAGGGGAAGGCCAGGAGGGCTGGGGTCCAGGCCTGCTCTTGTCTCTGCTCAGGCCCCGCTAATGGAATGGGGCTGGGCCGCCCATATGGCACTTGTGAGAAGAACTGGAGGCTCTGGAGGTTGGCACGCCGAGTCACCGGGCAGTCTCCCGTTAGAAATGAAACAGGACAGGCGATCACCCCACGACCACCGAACGTTATGGATGTGCTCGCTGATGGGGATGGAGACACACCTGCACCAGAGGCCTCCATCTGCCCCTAAAGGACCATGACATGGCTTTTGGGATGTTTTTATTCCGTTGACTCTACATTTTAAAAACCATTTTGCAAACCATTTACCAAATCTCCCTTTTTAAGGTTTAAATTATTTTCCTACTTTTCAGCATTTGGGTTCTGTTTTGTTACAGTAGGAAAAACAACTTTCAGACACTTGAAACGTACATTGCGGTTGCACGGTAATTATTATTATTTATTTATTTAAATTAATTTTATGATACTATATTCATCCCGGAAGGGGAAATTTGTCTCTGCATTTGACCCGTCCCTGTATTTAGGGAGCAGTGGGCTGCCTATGACAGGTGCCCGGGGAGCAATTAGGGGTTCAGTGGTTGGTGCATGTCGACGTGCCAAAAACCATGTATTCAAAAGGATATTGTGGGAAAACCTAAATCGGGAGACAAACAGTTGGAAAAACAACAGAATTGTGAATATAATAATGTGCTATTGGTCATGTCTTCAGTACAAATGTGACAGATAAATCAGAGTTGACTTCTAGTTTCACACCAACAGCGGCCTCCTGGGGAAAATGCCGTTTTTTTGTTTGATCAACCCGCCCTGTGTGGGTTTTTGCGATCTTTATACTTCCTGGTTCATGATAATGTGGATTACATACAAATTGATTTTTTGGGAAATCTACGAATTACAGCGCTTTTATTTTCATAGGTAAAGCTTTGATCGCTGTGTGAGAACGGCCTGAACAGACAGATCATGTGCAACGCATTCATTTGGTGCAACAACGGAAATGCAGTTCTGTGCTGTTCAGTGCCACATTTATCTGGACACAGCATCTAGTAAGACATTTTTAGTCAGACTTCCTGCTTCATTTGCAGCAACTACTCTGTGAAGGCCTAACATTTGTTTCTGTGGAGCTGGTCAACACTTTGGTTAATGAGCCAACAACTCGAGGAGAGCGTCCTCTAAGTTTGAGGTCAAGGAGGAACCGGTTTGCCAGGACGTACGCGGCGTTAGCCCCGCGTTCAGGAGCTGGCCAGATAGGCTGTGTGTAGGCAATGAGGTGGACGGGAGGGAGAGCGGCGTAGCCCACCAGCCCTCTCTGGCACCGGACCCACCTGGCTCCTCTCTGAGCTGCGTGGGACCAGGAGAAGGAGAGCCACATGGGACGGCAGGAGAGAGGAGAGTGTGTTAGAGCGGTCTGCAGTGCTGCAGTGCTAACAAATGTGTTCACATATGCACTGTGATAATGCTGACTGTACCACACAGGCCGATGCAAACGGAACTAAAATTACCACTTCAGGGTGACACTGGCAATTTGTACTGCAGACCTAAAAAAACAAAAAGAAGGAGAAATAGCGAGGGTAATTACAGTCAGCGGAAAAAAAACAGTTTGACGTTGGCCTGCCCTGGTTTTCCTCCTAATACTCAAAAAGTGAGGCCAGACTTTTAAAACAGGTCACTCTTACTAACCCTCCCTCCCATCTCCATTTCTTCCACCTCTCTCCTCCTCCTCCTTCTCCTTCCACCACCCACCTCTCTGGATCTGGAACAAAAGCCACCTCCGCTGCCGCCACCTCCCCTCCCCGTCTCCTGCCTTTTCTATTTTATTGGTGACAGCTGCCGCGAAACAAACTCGCGGAGCGAGAGAAATGATGTGTCAGTGGAAGGTCCTTTAGCCCGCGCTGCTAATCTGTCACACGCCGTTTGTTGTTTACTGTTTCCTCCTGCTCGCCGACTGGCCGGCGGTGTGCGAGGCGCATTAATGGCGACAGATGCTGACCCGCGGAAGTGTGAATCTTGCCGATTCCTCCCTGCTGTCAACCTGTAAATTACAGCTATCGGGAGTAATTAGACCCGATAAAACCCTTCCAAGCTTCACCCCCCCTCGACACACACGCAGACCCACGCACACACACAGCTCTGGCCTGCCAGTGACCATTTTGTGTGCCATTTTGAGAAAGATGGCCCTGACTGAGCTGTTTTGTTCAAAACTATTTCAAATCATGTAAAATTAATTTAGGGCGTATATTCATGATAGCGGCCTCTGTAAAATACTCAGCACTCTTCTCTGGTTTAAGGATTTCGTCTCCTGTTATTGGGTCAAAGTCTGACATCTCTCCCCAAAACACTCCATGACTTTGAAGACTCTAAGATCGATGCTGGCAGCGGCTCGGGAGTTGCAGAGGTGAGTCCGTCCACAGCATCCGAATCTGCAGACGTTGCCAGTCGTCCTCTACTTATCCTCGCTGAGGTTTAGCGGGGGACAGCGGGGTCCTGGACACGACCAGAGAAGCCGGTATCGAGGCCATCTCTCCGTGCCCTGGCATCCGTGTTCGGCCTGCCACCACCACGGCGGCCACCACTGCCAAGCATGCCCTTAAAAGCAGGGCCTGTGCCCCTTTAAGTAACTCGCGCGATACCAGAGGTCACGCAGCCAGGTCTTGTCATCCTCTCCCTGACTCTCTGCCCTCGTCCTCCTCCTCCTCCTCCCACAGCCCTCGGTGCCCACTTCCTGACCATCGGAGCCAATCACTTTCCACCCCTCGCCTACTCCGCCGCCAATGCAGAGCGGCAATCTGTCACCCGGGCACTAGGAGATGCCACCCTGCCGGCCGCCTTCCGTACACTGCGGTAATGGCTTCTGGCAGCCCTAGAAAGATAAGTAACCGGCGAAAAAGGCAGGGAAGCGGGACGAAGAGGGAGGGAGGGCCGAGGGCCACAGAGCAGAGGACCCTCTCTCACATCCAGTCTGCCCCCGTCCCGCCGCTGCTCGACCCTCCTCTCCCCCTTTCGCCTCACCCCGCTTTGGCCCGGTCGCTTTGCACGATACTTCAGTGAATAAATGAGTCGTTTTAATCCGACTGACAAGCTGGCATTGCCCAGCCCTGCCCTCCATCTGTACTGGCGGCCAGCGCAGCAGCAGGCCCCAGGCAGCCCGATGTGCCAATCCAACACACAGCTTATCCTGGCTGTAGCTTCAGGGACAGAAGGGTTAGAGCTCTATGCGGCAGCTACCCTCTCCACCAAAAGAGCTATTTATATAAGAAAGGGATTAGCCAGTGGAGGCTTTTGATGAACTGGAAACAAATTATAAATGTGCTCCTGTCTTGCCCTAGTGCACATTTGAAGTCCTTGTCTTTTTAAACAAAAACTGCACTTTATTTGCTGCTTTTCCGCGTGATCAAATAATTTAGTGCAAGTGTTAAAATTGATTTTACACCCATGTTGTTCTCAATGAACAGATTTTCTTTTCAGTTCAGGGTTGATACATTTTTATGTGTTCTTTCCACAATTGCGCTCTGCAACAGATGAACACGTTCTACTCTGCAACAAAGGCAAAACTCAAACGAGCCTCATTTCCATCTGTCCCCATAACTGAGGGGTTCATTTTTTGCCCTGTCATCCTCTGCACAGCGAGAGGCCAAACGCACCATCACTCACGCTGACCGCCGTCCCGACCGAAAAACCCAGAGGGAGAGAGAAGAATCTTGGCCACAGGAGGTGCTAAACCCTCTGCTCCATTTCCTCTCTCCACAAGCTCCCCTCCACTCCCCCACGCGTCCATGTGTCACCTCCAAGTCGTTTGGGAAGGGCCCTGGTAACATTTGAGTGCCCAATTAAGCGCAGGGGCTCAGTCCGGGCCCCCCTCTGGGTTCCGTTCAGGCACGTCACTGATGAGCGGGCTGCCCTCATCCCTATGAATCGCTCGCACACACACACACTTCTCGCATTCTTTTTCATGCTTACTTCCCCCGTCTGTTCTGCCTCTTTTTCACACAAACACGCTCTCCTCTCTGGTTAAAGATCCCCCACAGATCTGATTGCAGCTTATCTTTGGAACAGGAGGTTACGACTGTTTGATCCATGGCTGCCAAGCCCGTTGCCAGTTATGCGCCGGGGCCTGGATGCTGCTTATTAACCGGAGGGGTCGTCCCACTGCGCCGCTGAGGATGCGAGGGCCCCGGTGTTTTGCCGCTTTTGGTGAAAGATTAAGCACTGTTTTCTTAAATTAGCCTGGAAAACATGAAGCAGAAACATAAAAGGAAATCTTCTTTATCCGCAAGGTCAACTATGCGCTCATTATCACCCAGATTGAATAATTACTGAACTTAAGAAGTGTAGAGAAAAAAATCAAACCACTCTGGTTTAGCGCAGTGAGGCCTTTTGAAGTGTTTAAAGGAGTGCTTATTCCCTTAACTGGAGTGAAAGAGCATCGCTGGATAATTTAGGTTACAGACTCGACGGTGACAGCTGGGCAGCATTGAAAGCCAACCAAATCGGCATAAATCACTGACTCTTTTTTTCTTCTTTCAATAAGTAGGTTAATATCTCAGAATGGTGTTTTTAATGTATTATTCAGCGCCAAGGCAGAGACAGTGTTAAGGGACGGCAAGTGTTTCTGAATGCAGATGGGAGGTGGAGGGCTGGGCAGGGTTTGGCATCTCCCCGCGGTCGCCTCCGAGCACGCCGGCCCTGTTACGGGAGCGCGGGAGCGACTCTCGGCCCTCTCGAGCCCTCTCTCCATATTAAACAAGTGCTTTGTAAGTGTGCCGTCATTACTATTCATCACAAATAAATACTTAAGCACTGAGAGCTTAGCACCCCGCTGCTTTACAGTTATCCATTATTTCTGTCACCTGGTCGTCCTTTTTCTGTCCCCTCCCCTCGCTGCCCCCCCCCCCCCCCCCCCCCCCCCCCGTTTGTGACCGGATGTTCCGGTGCCCTTCAACTCGGTAGTGTGCTGGGAGGGAGCTGGTGGCTGGTGCCCACGTGCCAAGCCGCCCTGCTTTGTGTCCCATATTCGGTGCCCTCACCTGAGGCCTTGCCCCAGCAGGACAGCAGGGCCAGAGGCTGTATTGTGCTCTCCGCGCTTCCCAAGACGATGCCCTTCCACTGTTTTCAACACTCTGCCCCTCCACACTTTTTTCTCTCTCTCTTTTTGCACAAACACACCCACACAAACAAACATCCCCCCCAAGTTCAAACACGCACCAAGTCCACTCCTGCCCCAGACACGGGGGCAAAAGTCCACTGCACCTTGTCCTCTACGGCGCGTTTTTGGAAGGTGATCCGATCCTCTTTTTTTTTTTTTTTTTCTCTGCCACTGCGCTTGGCGGGCTGGCTGGCTCCGGTGCAGCGCGACGTGCGCTGGCGTGGACTGAGGCTGGGCCAGTGTGCTCAGAAGCTGATGAATTGCAGGCGAGATGCGGGGCGGCAGCCGGCGAGGAGCGCCGGCGAGCGGCCGTCACGCGCTATCACCGTCTGCCCGTGTGATGGGGGAAATCGGAGAGACAGCGCTGACAACTTAATTTAACACCAGATCTGGAGGAAGCCAGAGTGCCACAGCGCTCTGGATAATTGATAACTCTGCCACTCCACCACGCCTCGCGCCCACAACGCCTCAGCTCATCATCTACCCGAACCAGTGGTGGACACATTACTGCACAGATTTCTAAAGCTTGTCAGGTTGTTTTGCACCATAGAAATGCTTTCTCACACCAGAAGCAAGGGGAGGGAAGTGAAAAGCATGGATGAACTTAATGGTGTGTTAAGTTTCTGCTTTTATAATTTGTATTAACTGCCAATACAGTACTTTAGTTTCAGTACTGGTATTATGATAATACCTTAAAACTTTGGTTTGAAGAATATGAATATCTTTTTCTCCAAGCTCCCTCTCTTTTTAACCAGATACCACAATGACACCAGCACATGCACTTTGGCAACACACAGTAAGGGCTCAAATTAGCTAGATTTATCAGGAAATGTCTGCTCATAGAATAGGTAATTAAGACTAAGAACGATTGCTTGATGGTTTTAGATACTTGGTGTTTAGTCCCCCCCCAAAATGATTGAGAGTCAATACTCAGCCCCCAGTTCCATGCTTTTTCTGCTGCATTACCCCGTCTATAAACTAGTGCACAATCTCTGCCTGGTCCTGTCTTGAGAGCGACTCCGCTGCGGGGGAGCGCACTGCCTGGATCTCCTTCACAGGCTGTTGGAGGCTGCCGAGCAGGAGCCCGGTTGAGTGGTAATGCCTATTAATTACTAATACAAACTGCTAATTAGCAGACCAAACACTGGCATCTGTACAGTTTGTTTTCCCTGCAGCGATGATATTGAGCTCGAACACAAAGAGGCAGTAGAGCTGAGCTGCCTGACGCGCATCACAATCAAACGGGACTTAATGCCATGCACCACAGAGGTCACGCGAAGGGCAAATCCACATTTCACGAGGATGAGGTGCACCTGATCAAAGCTGTTTGAGTACTTTTAGACCTCACTATATCTCATGCGGAAATATGTAGTATAGTATTGCATTATTTATCTTATAGCTGTAGTCGGGCAATACTTGCTACTACTTACAGATTCACATTTTACAATTAATAGGAGATAAGCTCATGAAACCATTTTTTTAATTGGAATTAATTTTCAGGAAAGCATGATTGTTTTTGATCACAATGCATTTTTGACATGGTCTAAAAGCGATTCAGTACTTTCACTTGTAACCGCACTTCAGTATAGCTACTGTACTCTCACTTAATGAAAGGATTTTAAGGCTTTGAAGGCTTTGAATTGTCCTCCCCTCACTGGTAAAGAATAGGGCTGGTATCCGACCTCAGTGCTCCTTTCACACTGGATGAAATGTGTCCGTAGCCTCGAGTATTAAGAACTCAAGTACCGACTGCTGCTAGCGTCAAAGGTGGCCACATTTGTAATCGTGTTTACGTATTCTTTGAACAGAAAGTTCCTGATTTACTGCAACATTTGTCCATTTGTATTCAGTGAAAGACTGGCTGCTTGTGTTCAGACATTTATCATGTCAGACCTTCTTTTGGGGTTTTGTGAAACTTGTTATATTTCACAAATTGTATTTTATTTTTTTACCAAACCTCAGGTGTCGTATATCATAAAACAATATCAAAACATTTCTAGCACCACCCAGCCCTGTTTTCCCAGTGAGGACGCTGAAGTCACTGTGAGATGCGTTTGGCACCTTGGCCTTAAGTATCCGGCCCCAGGCCCCACCCAGCTCTCCACAGCCAAGACAAGACGCCACCCCCGCTCCTCCACCCTCTACGCTTCTCACACAGAAGAAAAAAAATAAATGAGTAATCGGCCACAAAGTGTCAGCCAGCCTTAATCCCCTTTTAATTTCCTTGTGGGGCCTGCGCCAGGGCTCTGGCTGCAGCGCGAAGCTGGCCGCTGATGGCAGCATAGCCGCGGTGACAGGCAGGCAGCGCAGGCCTGGAGGTGTTTACTGGGATCCAAGCAAAGAAAATACAATAACCACACACTGACACCACTGTTTGCCTTACACTTGAGCGGGATTTAGGTTTCCCCAGCACTCTGTCACCAGTATGTGTGTGCTCATGTCCCCCCCCACACACACACACACACACACACTATTTTCATGCCACCAGAATGTACTATGGACATATGCATGCTCTTTTCTTTTTTTTTTGTTCTCGCTGCCTCCCTCATGAGGGTGCACACAAACACACACCTACATGCATATATTAAGCATGTGCTGGAGCACTCAAGCACACCCCTGGTAATACTACCCTAGATGAGGCTATTTATATCTTAATTTATACGGGTTGGTCTCAGCGAAGGGGTCGCCGCCACACAGCTGCCCAATCCCCGGCAATCCCACAATGCCAAGAGTATTATCTCCTTTTTGAACAGCAATTTATTTTCCTCCCTCCTCGATGTTGTTCAAAAGTAAAGGTCCTGTCATTAAAATGTATGCTTTTTTTTTCCCTCAATGCACCTGGAAAAAAAAAGTCAGCCGGCGCAACCACATTCACTTCCCGTTCACGTAATGAAAGGCGTAGACAGCGAGACCGGCAGCGCGTCTTTGTAACACATTTGCCCGAGAGGTGGGTTCAGTGGAACAAAATGGAGAAGGTTAACGTGATTCTGGCAGATGAAGGAATTTTTTCTTGACATTTACACGCAGCAGGGATTTTCTTCCCCTCGGAGCTCCCTCATAACACTCGACGACGCAGCATATGAGCGGTGGCATATGCATTAAGCGTACAACATATTAAAAGCGCCTGCTTGTTCCAGGAAACACAGAGGAAGCCATACGCTATACATATTTTTTACTGGTAGCCGGTTCGATTGGCACCGATCGCAGTGAAGAGATGAGCGCAGAGAAAGGTTAACGCAAAGGACTGAAAGTTTTTTTTAAACGGAATCCGTTGATATTCGTATTTCACAGATGTGCAGTATGTGCAGACGTGTCTCCCAATAGACCATATAGTCTTTACTGTTGCAGTGTGAATGGCATCAGCTGACAGGAAGTAATCATGGACCCAAGCTGTTGCCTACAATTCCATTGAAACGTCCATGAATAACAAGAAAACCGTAGAGCAGACACAGTTTGTCCAGCAGAGAGCACTGACGAGTCCATTTTTAACTGTTCAATATCCCAATTGGTACGGATTTGTAATATATGACCAAATAACAGACAAAATCCATATTGCTTATGTTATGTTGCGTTTAATTGTGACGAAAAGAGCCAAACTGTAGCCTACTGAAACAATAAGTATATAAACCGGCAACAAATTTGGACATCGGCTAACTGCGGTAATATCCTGAATATCGGCCAAAATACACTATTTTAAGATGTCGCCTTGCTTCAGGAAAGTATTTAATAGACTAAATGATCGATTGATTGAATGAGAAAATAATAAGCAGATGCATCTGCGGTTAAAATATTCGTTCGCTGAAGTAGGCTACCCAGCCTCACCAATGTGAGGATTTGGGCTTTGGGTGGGACAAAAAGATGGAGACTCTGGGTAGCTACTTGTGACATTTCAGGCTATAGATTAAGTCCTTCTGTCGCTAATGAAAATAATCATTAAATTCAGCTCCACCTGAATATTAACTGAAATTACATGGAAGCATCTGCTGTGTTGTTTTGATCAAACCCTCCAAGTGGAAAAGAGCATATTCAAAGTGTCTTCTGTCTATAAGAGGTGTGCAAAGGTCTTAATGGCAACATAAGGGGTTAGCCTAGATTTCCAGTCCAGTCTCATTTAAAGCTAATTCCTGTGTGGGTCTGGATGTTTGATCCCTTTGCCCATCTGAAGTAATTAAAGGGTTATTAGTAAACAGATATTCACGCTCGCTCACTCTTGCCAACTGTTTCATGCCATCTGCTGCCGGCGCACGTGCTTTGACATTGGAAATATGCTGCGGAACCGACAACGCATAGGGAATGAACCGAGCTTTCATCAAGTCTAAACACAGTCAAATAGTGTCATCTTAGTGTGTGTGTGTGTGTGTGTGTGTGTGTGTGTGTGTGTGTGTGTGTGTGTGAGAGAGAGAATAAAATAGAAGCAAGAGCAGGAAATTATAAGCCTACGTGTGCTATTTTAAACCTGCTTGTTAATTTCAAACCCTTTTAACTGACTCTGCTTTTGATACCAGCCGACCACTATTCTTATATTTCATCTCCTCTCCCCCTTCTTTCTCTCTCTCTCTCTCTCTCTCTCTCTCTCTCTCTCTGTCTTTCTCTCTCTCTCGCTCGCTTTCTCTTCTCTCTCTCTCTCTCTCTTTCTCTCTCCACCCCCCCACCCCCCGCTCCAGCCCTGCCCTCCTCTCTGTTTTTATCCTTTTTTTATTTTCAGTAATATAGAAGGGATTAACCCTGCTGGCCCCTCGGTGGTTACTGTTTCATTTTATTCTTATTAAAATCTTAAGAACCTGCTTTATTATTCCTGTTTGATACCACCTCAATAATCCTCTCTCTGCCTGCCGGCGTGCGTGTGTGTGTGTGTGTGTGTGTGTGTGTGTGTGTGTGTGTGTGTGTGTGTGTGTGTGTGTGTGTGTGTGTGTGTGTGTGTGTGTGTGTGTGTGTGTGTGTGTGTGTGTGGCATGCAGCCACAGACCCATAGGTGTGCTGTGTGATGGATGTGTGTGCTTGTGTTTGGGGCTGGCAGGAAGTCCAGGACACATTACACACACTTTTATTTTTAATCACGCGTCTGCAACGTATAGATGCACAAACACAATCTTAACGCTGGGTCTGAGATCCAGGAGTTTATCTTTTTGCACATATAAGACCTGTTTTAATAAATCGCTAGTGTCACAAAATGACACGTGACTACATTTCAACCCGTTGTCTCGCGTGTGTTTTTCCTGTAATTCACTACTTCTGACAAACACACCTTTTTTTTCTTCTTCTTCTTCTTTTTCCTCTCGGCATCCGCGTCGAGATGGCTATTACCGCTGATGGGTCTCTCGTGTTTGCTGTGATCTTTCTTACAGCGCGCTGCATTGATTTTGTGAAACCTCTGATAAATCTCAGACAGGAACTAGACAGGAGTGTTGTCACAGCAAAGCTTCCCTGGATCACGCAGTGATTCTTCTGCCGCAGCGCCGCTGACCCGGGGAGGTTTATTTAGAGGAGCGGCGCAGAGTGCCACTGTAAAGGTGTCGTCTGTGAGTGTTTTAATTACATCTACGGCTAAATAGTTCAACTCAACCTCCACTGAACATCAGCTGGAGGGACGGGAGGGCGGTAGTCATCCATTCAGTTAGAATTATCATGGATTTCTTGCGTTGAGTTGCGATTTTTCATGTGAAGAGCAGGAGTCAAGAACAAGGGAGAGGCCCTTGCAGCAGCTGTTGCTCTGTGTGTTTTCAGTTCGCCATATATGAGCAGGCAAATTGCGGAGGGGGGGGTTGAGAAGGAATTACGGTTTGATTTCATCCTACGAGAGGAATAGCAAATGTGGCGTTAACCTATCATTTAGTATGCTTTTGGAGAGCATCTGTCCAAGTCCGTCTGTAAGCTCCTCAACCTGGAGACCAATCATCTCTTCATTAAAAGTGTGATACTGTTCAAGCGTCTCCACAGGCAGCCAGGAGCGCAGAGGATTACACTATCGACTCAGAGAAAGGTCAACTTTATTTGATTCTCTCAAAGGTTGCTATTTATACGTATTTATCGACTGCCGTTTCTTTCTTTTTTTCCCGTCTCATAACGCACTTCGGGGTGCGGGAATCGGGCGCACACATTCATCATCCTCTCTTCTTTGTCCTCCCGCTTCGAAGGGCCGCATCACAGAAACGTGCGCATTTGTAATTTCTCACTTACCATATGCATTAGATTCAGATGAGAGGAGGATTGTTGGGGACAAAGCTGATCACGCTGTGCGAGATGAATCAGAAATTGAACCAAAGTGTTTCATTAAGAGCTGTTGGCTGGCTGCTAAGACAACACGGAGGGGTGTATTCCCCCCCCCCCTCCATCTTTTTTTAAAATCTCTCTTTCTATCCTTTTTCATCACTCTGTCATTGAGTCTTTTCAGCCCTTCACTTCGTCCTCACTTCTTGCTTTCCATCTCCCTTCCTCTTTCCCTTCTCCTTCTGCAAGGCCTGTGAGAGCACCTCCTCCTTGCAAACAGAGACATAACCAAATCCCCCCCCCCCCCCGCCTGTGCACCGGGGTCACGCCGTCAAAATGACTCTTTTTATTACAGTTCATAAACAGCGACTCCCTCGGCGGCCCCGGGAAATTTCACATAAACTTTGATCAAACAGACGTTAGCCTCCCTGGTCCTCAACCACCTCTCTCCACGCGAGAAAACGGCTCCGCTCAATCACAGGCAGAGACAACACGCCGAAAACAGTGCAAATAGCAAGGCAGTCACTGATATATCAAGTCATTATTGACCAGAACACCGGGGGAATAGATCTCATATAAAAACAATAAGTTACTCTTTCTTTTTTCCCTCTCCCCCCCTCCCCTCTCTTGGCGGAGGCGGAAATGTAAGGCGATGCACTGGCAGTAAACTTTGTGGCTTAAAATTAATAGCTTCGAGGGGAGCTCAGGTGAGCGCTCAAAAGTGATAAAAGCATCCAAAATAGAAACCAGCAGTTGATTTAACTGTGTGTGCGTAAGATGCTGGAAGCCGCGCGGTAGTTCTCCCTTTCTCTCTCGCTTCCTCATGCGCTCCATCTCGTTTAGTCGAGCTGTCAGACCAGCTTCTCTCCGCGTGGAGGCCTCGCGGTGCTCCCTGGTTGGTAATCGTGGTCCAGGCTCGCAGTAATGGAGATGAGCAGCAGGGAAGCAGCAGCAGTGTTGTTGTTGTTGTTATTTAGTTGGATTCTTCAGGGTGGAGTTGCCACAGCTTTTCTCGGTTTGTTGCTCAAAATCCGGAATAAAG
Source organism: Pholis gunnellus (assembly GCF_910591455.1). NCBI lineage: Eukaryota > Metazoa > Chordata > Actinopteri > Perciformes > Pholidae > Pholis > Pholis gunnellus. The sequence continues at coordinate 5,877,189 of NC_136545.1, read as the reverse complement.
GGCAAAGGTCATGCTCACTTTTCTCAGGTCTCTCATTCAGAATATCATCTGACGCTCCATACTGAGAAACTCCTGTTTGCGGTCTGTGAAGACAAAACATTGTCTTCAGGGGTAATTTAAGGAGAAATATCATATAAAAAATAACGTTTACCCCCAGAATCGAACAGTTTGGGCACCAAATCTGGAAGCATCAACGAAGTTTTGGAGAAAAGATTCCTCTATATTTAGTTAAAAATCTCAGTTTCTCTGAAATTAATAACCATAAACTCCTATTTTGAGGATACAGTAGGTTCTTTTGTTTGATAAATAATATTGATTTTACTGACCTGCCCCAGGCGTGTCCTCTGCCCATTATTCTAAATCCCCAAAAACACATTGTGAGACCTAAAATATATTTTTGTCTTATAAATGTTGTTTTATAAAATGTAATGTGAGAAATAATTGACCATTATTAGTCAATTTCGCGGTTTACATGATCATGTCTTTCAGTACTTTTACAGCACTACTGCCTGACACTTTTTTTTAGTTTTTAATGAACACACCACCTTGTTACTACACCACTACCTTTCCACCACAGAACTTGTGTTATTTATTCCAGAGTTGTTCTAATGTCGGCCCTCAAAGGGACAGACTCTCCCTCCTCCGCTGCACATCCAGCCTGTCCGTCTGCAGCCAGACAGTGACGACAGTGTGTCACTTCTTTCTATAGGAGCCTCAGCAGAGCATGATGCAGCAGAGCTATAGTTACTCCCCCTGTATTGTGTATGTGTGTGTGTGTGTGTGCGCCTCCTCCTCACCACGACTCTGCCTGGGTCCTCATATCAGCCGGTAAATCTTCCTCCCCCACCCCCCGCCGACTCCTCACCTTTCCCTCCGCTGCATCTTATGACTCAACCTCCCCTTTCTTTAATACTCCGTTAGCCGCGTCAGTTACTCTATCTCTCTAAGCACCCCCCGGCCCCCCCCCCCTCAGCTCCTTCACCTGTCTCCTGGCCTCCTCTCGCTGGCTAATCCTCTCACGGGCCAAATTGAAGCGGACAGCCGCTCCACAGGGTCAGTCGGCGACGCGGCGTTAAAACGGAGAGCCCTGCTACCGAGTGACACGTCTCTCCATCCATATATATATATATCTCTCTACACTCAGCCACTGTTATTGTCTGAGCCTCTCTTTTTTTTCTTCTTTCTCCTCCCGGGGGTCAGAATGCGACCTGGAGCCAGAAGCAGTCTACAAATTGTCAGAGAGAAGCCCAGAAGAAGAAACGTGGGCTCAATGCCTGTAGTTCATTATGACTTGGGATGTGAGTCAGGCAGCAGTATGTGTTGACATTGTCATAGTTATCAGGGGAACATCTGTGTACGGCCTGTCACAGGTGTGTGTGGGTGTGTGCAAAGCAGAGAGGGACATGTTTGTGTGCCTGCATGCATACATACGTATACCGCATAGACGCCTGTGCGCTCTGTGCCTTTCTTTTTTTTCTTCCTGTTTTCATGTGTCCATGTGGAGGCTGATGGTTCCAGGTTTGGATGGCGGCGTCTTGGCACCGGCGGAGGTCTGCTGAGACCTGCCTCTGCGTAGGATCAAGGGGGTGCAGGGGGTGCAGGGGGCTGCTGCCGCGCCCAGCCAGCCTGACTGCACGCCAGCTGCAATCCCTAATGCCTCCGCCACATCCTTGGCAGGCTGCGCCCCTAACCCTTTCCTCCCTCCCGGCTCTCCGTCTTGGCAAAAAAAACAAAAAACAGGACGAGCTTCCTCTCCTGCATTCATTTCATTCCTGCCTCCTCCTCTTCACACCTCAGGATGTGTGACATACAATAATGCCATCAGATGATGGCGTTTGACCAGCGGGCACATGATGAGACACCGTCTCTGCTCGGCCTCCTAAACCGGCCAAAGCAGCGAGTTTATGGGTAATTACGCTGGAAGCAATCGCATAATGTATATAAACCGACGAGCAACATCCTAAATCATGCTGCAATGCTGCGCAGAGAAATGTCTGATTTCTATTTTTTTTATAGGGAGCCTGTTTATCTTTGTACTTGTGTCAATGTTTACAAATATGTTAGAATTATTTTGTACGGCTCATGGTGTTTGTCCTTTACTGTGTGTAAGAGGATGCTGATATTCTCAGGAAAAAGTGTTATGAGAGCAGTCAGGAAAAGTTGATTCCCATAAACAGGCTAACTTGAGACATCTGTTGTTCGAGGCACTTGAATCACTATTTACTGTTTTGCAAATTTTCCACTGCACATCACAACCCGTGTGTTTTTTTTTGGTTTTGTTGTTATTCTCTGGCAAGTGGGAGAATTTGTTGTGTTTTCTCGGGGTGTTATTACGGTGGAGTTTGGGGGACTGTCAAAGGGACGACACGCCGCACAGTTAAACTGGGACTCTTCAGTACCCATCAGGCCCCTGTGAGTCTCTGTGAAGACGACACCACAGAAGGCGCCTTCCAGAGAAAGCGTCACATCCAGTTAGCAGACATCCGGCGCGCTAAACAGGTTAAACTGCTGCGCCTGGCACAGCCAATTGTATTGATAGCCGTTTGAAGCCGGTTCCCTCTCCTACTCTGCGTCACGCTTCACACGGTTTATTCGGCTTGCCACTCCAGACGAAACTTCAAACCTGGGAGAGTGTGTTTCCCTCCACTCAGGTGGATATAGGCGTGGGTGTCTGTGGGCGTCTGTGTTTATATATGTGTGTGTGTGTGTGTGCAGAGCTAGGGGCCTTTGCTGTTGTTTGTTTGTGCTGCCTCCGTTCTATAAACCAGGCCTCTGATCTCCCCGGCATCATGCCTCAAAATTCCTCTGCCGCTCCTGCTCCATGTAAATATATATCGGTGTCAGTTTGTCTGATGATGAAATGAGCATTAGGATCCGGAGCAAGGCAGGGAAACCACGGCGCTGCTTTCGCGATTAAAGCCATCCTCTCGGCAGCGTGAGATCTCCGGCTTCCGCGCGTGTTAGAGAATAAAGTTTTCTGCAAGCAGAAAAGTGTCGCGGCACATCTGTGTTTCCTCTTGACTCCTCGGTCTATTCCTACTCTTGCTTTACCGCTCTCTGATGTCCCCCCCCCCCCCACACACACACAAACGCTCCACCAGTCTTTCCTCATCGGCTTGTTAGCCCGAGGTCCTCGCCTTGGCCCGGAGTTATGGCTCTGTCGGGCAGCTGCTCGGCCAGCCCTGGGGGTCCTCGGAGGCAAATGGCATGTCAAGGAGTGGTCACTGAGGTAGATTGTCTTCCCCACAGTCAGCCTCGCCGCCACCAGTCTCACTTGTCCAATTAGGGGCCTTTTGCCCCCCCCCCCCCCCCCCCTCCCCTTTAAGTCCCCAACCCGTCTACTCTAGACTGATGCTCCAACATCTCTGGCCCCTAGACGAACACACCTGACGCCCTGCAAGAGCACAGGTACATCAATATTGTGTGTGGGCAAAATGGCAGCGTTCCTGTCTGTGCACAGAGCTGATATTTATGTGTTTGTACTTATTATGTTGACTACCATGATCCAAAGTGGAATGGCCTGTGTCTTAATTCATTCATTCATAATTTGATTAAATTCATTAACAAATTTGATAATTGGTTGGACAAAAGCACTTTGAAGATGCCACCTTGAACTTTTAACGATGAATTAGCTAATGACTCAAATCAGCCCTAGTTTGAAACAGTAGCTCACTGTGGTGCATCCCAGTCTTCAGTGATGGAGAGTCTGGCACTGCAGTGACTAATTAGTCAAACTACAAGAAGTTTAGATTTTTACAGTGACAATCATTTGCAGATGACCAAACTTTATTGGCGAGTTGCTTGTCCAATCACGGAGCTCGGAGACGGATTCAGCGGATCTGTTGATGCAACTCTAATAGCTGTGAACTGATATATAATAACAGATGTTTATTTGTGTGCCCCATTAACACATCTGTGTTGGATCCCCTCTGAGTGGAGAGCCCGGTGTGGTAGAGATACATCCGCAGTGTAAGGCCCGCCCGTACTTTGATAATGACAATAATTCAGTGAGATCCCGTACTTGTAAATCAAACCGAGGCCGTGTTGTTCTTCCCGCCTGCCGTCGCTGATGGAATCGATTGTCGCGTGCTTGCTTGCTCCCCTGTAGGCTACAAGCAACATCAATCATCTCCTCCCCGCCAGAACCCACAGAGTCGCTCCCTCGGCAGTTCTGCTACTTTCCCATAATTTATCCTGTGCTGAGACGTCGACGCTCAACACAACCAAATAGTGAAAAGAAAAGAAAGAAAGAGAAAATCATCAGTTTAAATATTTTGGGGGTTTTTTCTGGCAGCTTGTAAAAACAACACGTGTTGACATGTTTATTCCCATAATACAGATCATGGATGTAGATGTATTATTAGTTTAATATTCCACCTACGTGATAATAATTTGACCTAACCTTTGTGTCCTATAAGGATCTCAAGGAAACGCTTTTAATAAATATTTGTTTCCCGCTGAAACCATTGGTCGATAAAAGGATTCATTGTTAAGTTAACCGCCTCATCGTGTACGTAAATGTCAAACTTCTATCTTGTCAAACGTGCGTTTTGGCTGCTTTTCTTTTCTACTTGTGACTTCTTCTAGACTAAAGAATCGTTCCATTAACTGTAGAACTAGTGGAGAGATCAATCCACAGAATTATTACTACTTGCAGCCCTAAAGTTTTGATGTATGCCACAAATGTGCCATGTGGATGTCAGAAGAATATTGATATTCAGTGGTAACACCCAGCCCCACTAGCCTGCACGCTCCATCTTGGTTACATAATCAAAGTGATGCATGATGCCCATCTTTAACTCCGATCGCTTTGTTACTCATGCACAAGCACAACCAGCGAAAGCAGGAACATTAGCCATCGATACCTTTTTTTATTTATCTATTTTTGAAACCACCTGCACCCCTGAGCTACGCCCCCCCTCCTCCCCTCCCGTGTAGAGAGGGTTTGGGGGAGGAAGGCCTAATTCAAAAAAAGAAAATGCGTGGTCCTTCTCTGCTCTCTGCTCTCTGCCCTCCACCAGGAGAGCGAGTGTGAGAGAGAGCTGCCAGACATCACACGGCAGCACCGTTAAAAATACATGTCGACCACTCCTCATCATTTATTGATGGCCTCTCCTCCCTTTATGTTTATGAGGTGAGAGGCCTCCCTGTGGCCCCGGTCAGTGACCCCCAGGGTCCAACCAGGGGTGTCCAAGAAACTGCCTGTTCCCTTTAATTTAGCCGCCTTTCAAATGAGACCAGATCACGGACAGTCTTCACATTTATAAGCTGCATGCTGGGATCACTTATAAATAGTAAATCGCTGCTGTGTTGAAAAACTGCCAAGTTTCTGTAAGAAAATCTGCTTTTATTTCCCCAGTGTTTGGAGAATCAGCATTATTAGATTGTTCACCGTGAATGTGTAACGGGATGAAAATGTATTTTTAAATAGTTTAAAGACTTGTTCTTTCTATCTATTAAGGGCCATGTAACCCTTCAGTTTATAGAAATTTAAAAACCACAAAAACGTCAATTAAGCTGCAGTGGTGAAATGCATCCCGTTGTCTATCAGACGCATTTATCGTCACTGTGAATCACAGGATAGCAGTCAAGCCAACTCGTATCTGTACATCAAAGAGTCCGTGTCTTCACACGGAGGGGTTATTTTTCACTCTCTTGTTTTTGCGCTTGCTGAATTTATCACATTGTGTCTACCGCAGATGAATAGCTTTGCATTTTCTTTCGGGAAGAAGCTGAAATAAATGGCCGGTTTTGTGGTGGGCTTTGCCATTTCCTTCAACGTCTCTAGTCTGGAAGTCATTCACAGATCAGTGTGGGATTTACTCATCGCTCGAGGTTGTCGTCTGGTCCCAGAGGCATTTCCAGGGCCGGTCGGCCGGTGGGGGTCAGGGCCTCGGGGTGTGTTGTTTTTTTCTAAATTCTTTTTTTATTGCCATGTCGTCTGGCCAAAGGGGCTGCCGAGAGCCCCAGTGTGGCAGGCGGCGGAGCCTCCCTTAACACAACAAGGTATTGATTGAATAAGCTCTATGTCATCTGATAGTAATGTGGTTACACAGACCCCCTGCTGCTACAGCCGCCGTCACTCCCTGGGAAACGGGAGAGGCAAGGATTTGTTCGTCAGTGGATGAGTTCTCCTTCTTTTTGGAATTCTTCATGTCTCTGTTTTTTATAGCAAATAAATAAATATAAAAATCATCCAGTAACAGCAATCTTCTGATTTATAAATGTATGTTGTTGTCCTTGTTTGACAATTCTAATGAGGGACCGACCCAATTAACGTTTAACAATCAGGAGTCTGAACAATACAGTTGTTTTTTCTTCAATTTTCAACGTGGCCTCCCGTCTCCATGCACATCGCCAAACTCAAGCCTGTTGTTTCACAGTGACAGCAGGTCTCTGGTTTCAAACTTCAGTACTTTCTGAGTACCACCTGATATGGGCCTTTAACGCCAAATACTGCAAGTTAGCACTGAATACTTGGTTACATTCTTATAGCGGCATTTATTATACTGAATAACAATTTAGCTCGTTTTAGACTGTATTTGATTACGGCAAGGTTATTGCTTATAGTTATTGAGATACGGCTTACTTTTTTTTAATAAAAAAATGCTTTTATGGTCTTCAATATGAAATATACAATATAGTAGTACAACACGTGATCATTTTTTGTAACCCTGACCATGATCAAGTAACGTTAGCTGATCAATCAGCGTCCCATCTTTCAAAAAAATAGATTAAAAACATCTGAAAACATGCTGGCTTGTCCTGTTTACTAGTGAAAAATTGAAAATACAGAAAAATGTTGATGATTAGCTCAGTTGAATGAATGAGGTCATTTCAGCCACTGACAGTGTGCAGGCCTAACGTTTGAAACATTTCACTTATGATCTCAACAGTTACAGTTTGATAGTTAAGATTTGTTTTTGAAAACTTCTTTGAAAAGTGTCTGTTCTGTCTTTTGTTCACTATATACACGTGAAGTTTCCGGCGGTTTTAAGGGTGAGGGGGTCATCTAGAAGCATATCATGCTAATTCCAGTCTGTTAGTCGGGATACTCACCCTCCTCTGCAGTCCACAATGAAAGAATGAGAGGTTTCCAGTGAAGGCTCTATAGATAAGTGTGTGTGGTTGTGAAGCAGCAGCCCCACCTCTCCCTCCCTCTCTCTCTCTCTCTCTCTCTCTCTCTATACCCCACGTCTATCCCCCTCTTCTCCCGCTCTCCTCTCCTGTCTGCCTCCCTAACCCTCCTTCTGATCCGAGAGGAAAGCTTTCATTATTTGCTGAGATTGGGATGTCAATCCCCGCGCCCCTGACCCAAGTTTGTAGTTCTCCCCCGTCATATTGGGGAAATGATTAGTGGGGTTATCTCCCCTCCAGTCGGCGAGGCTTTCATTCCTCCTCGCGGCCCCCCGTACCTCCAGGCAAGGAGCGCATCTCTCACACACCCCCCCCCCCTTTTTTTTTTTACACTTGCTGATACTTCATCATGTACTTCATCTCTCTAAATGTCTCTGTTCATTGCTGAGTCAGATTCATTTCAACACTACAGCCTCTCTCTTCTCCTTTTCTCTTCCGTCTTTTCAGCTATGGAGCCGCAGAAATGTTGGTTATAGTGAATGAAGCTGGCTGACTTTTTTAATTTCAGATTTTAATATGAAGGACAATAAAACATATTTAGAATGTGATGACTGTGCCAGGGTCCGTACACATAGTGTTCCCCGCCTGCTGCATACTCTTAAATATCACAAACCCATACATTCACATTAGTATTTTTTTACCATATAGACTGAAGCAGATGATGCTATATTTAAAACAGATATTTCTAAAACGCCAAACACTTAGTTTGGAGTATTCCACACGGGTGTGTGTGTGTGTGTGTGTGTGTGTGTGTGTGTGTGTGTGTGTGTGTGTGTGTGTGTGTGTGTGTGTGTGTGTGTGTGTGTGTGTGTGTGTGTGTGTGTAACAGAATGGTTTTGCTCTGTTTTGAAACACTTCAGTGTGCTATGATGGCTTCAAAGGTTACTCCAAAATGCCCTAAATACAGGCGGTATGTGGGATATAGAGGCTATAGGCACGTGGGAATAAATTGATGTGATGTCTTCTCTGACTAACAGCCGGTATAATAGCCCATATAAAGGCCCATTTCGCTTCTGCGCATGGAACTACAGAAATCAGTGCTTTTCGTTTGTGGCCATTGTTCAGGAAAAACGGCAAAATAGGCCATGCGTTTCTTGAACATTTTTAATTTATCTATTTTTCATCTCTCCCCCCGCGGATTGTTTTAAGCAAAACGCTGCCAGTGTATCGAAACCGTCCTAATGCACGCGGCAGATTTGCCTCATTGGTCCACTGGAAGGAATGAAAGGAAATCTAAAAGCGTTCACACCACGAGCACGATGCAAATTACGCTTTGATTCACTCTTAATTTCATCAAATGCTTGTTTTTTGTTTAGTTTTTTTTTTCTTTTGAATTATTATCATTATTATTAGGAATCCACGGGATTAAGCAGAGTCACTGATCCTCTGGGTCTAAGCCTTTTTTTTTTCTCTTTTTTTTTTGTCTGTCGGGAGCTCAACCAGACTCCATCCGCACTTCATTAACCCTGAGCCGGGGACAATCCACAGTAAGAGCCGGGGGATTTACCAACAGCCTTTCACATGCAAAGAAAAGAGGGAAAAAAAACCCTCTCCGAGTCACCCAACAAGACACACGGGGGCTTTTCCTTATATAATCAGCTGTGCACTTTGCAAGAATAACCCCCTTTTCATTATCTGAATCGGTCACGGATCCTCATGATGGGACTATAATGATCTTTTGGCAAGTTGGGAGGTGTTTGATTCCCCCCCCCACCTTCCCTCCACTCTCTACTTTCCCTGTTGTCAGAGCTCGGCTCAGCCCTCTGTATTTTTAATGCAATTTTCCGCATCATAAACGCGCCAGTTATCAGGCCGTCACTCTGATATGTCACGGCGTGGTCAGCCACTAAGTGGAGGCCCCAGATAACAGGTGCCATGCGTGGATGACAGCAGGGGGAGCTGGCTATCAGACCCATTATCGACTTTCAATTAAAACCTATTAAAGTCTTTTGTCTAATCGTTAACATCCTACACGCCAAGTCTTGTCCGTCAGCCTGAACTCCTTTAACCCCCAACGCGCCGCGGCCGGATAACTTGGGTCCTCGTCGACTCGGAGGGGGGGTTTGGTGAGATGCGCACGGAGGAGGGAGGGGCGGCGCCGGTGGAGCCGCTGACCAGCTGTCCCCACGCTGATCCCCGGCCTGCAGTCAGCTCCAGCCCGGTCACCAGCTGTTGGAGCCGTTTGGCAGAGGAGCGCGCATCCAGCACCCTCAAGGAAAAGAAGGATGGAAACAATCAATTTCCAAATGGGATCATTTAGGGCACTTAAACAATTGCGCGCACATAACATTAATATTTCATCTCCTGCATTGTTTATGGAAAACGAATTGGAGTTGCTGCTGTTAATTTAGGAGAGTGGGAATGGTGAAGAAGAGGATGGGTGGGGGATCAGGGCCTCCATTTTGGACAGAACACCCTTCTGCTTTGTTGGCCCCTCTCTCAAGACATTAGCTGGAATTGATCTTTGATTGCACTTTTGAATGTGGGAGTGAAAGAGAGAGGATCGTGCGTGTATAGGCCTACGTGTGCGCGCTTGCTCTTTACTACCAATTTCCAATCGACCTTTTTCACGCGATTTGCAATCAAAGCTGTTTTCATGCATTCCTTCAAAAAAAAGGACAAAAATAAAACGTAATAAAAAGAATAATATAAGGCAACATGTGTGTGATCAACACAGGATACCTAAAATTAAACTTAGTTGTGGAATCTTTTTCGAAATCTCTGCTTTTCTTTGGAAAAGGTTAAAAAAAAATGGATGTGTAATGGTACCGGTGACACTTTATATTAACTTTTTTTTTTTTTTTCACGCCCTCATCTCAACATTAAACAAATTAAATCAACAAGACTAAACCAAACAGAGGAGGGAAAAAGTCGTTTGACAGACATGTTCAAATTCACTCGAACACGATTCCCTCTAATAGAAACCCGCGAGCCCTTCAAATTGTGTTTATTTTCCGGAAAAGTGGAGATGTTTAATTAAAGCTCCGCCAGCCATCTCCTCAACCTTTGCTCATTGACACTGACACGTGTTCATATCACTTCTTAATAAAAGTACTCCTATTTTAACGGTGGGCAGTCCTCTACAGGCCTCTACGTTTATGTGACTCCATGACTTTTTGCTTTTCTTCTGATTTGGTCTAATATGGGCGTTTATTCTAGCACCAAACCAGTGGTGAAATATCACATTTTCTACATTTCTATGTTTTATTTTTCGAAAGGATGTTAAGCAGAGTATTTATACATCAGTTACCTGTGTGATCATTTATATATAAATTATCCTGAGATATAATGTCTACATGTGATGGACAAATAATGCAACACTATACGGCCTCACACTGCAGCTTTAGAAGACCAATCAACAACAAGTCTCCTATTTGTTGCAGCTGTATGAGTCCCATCACTAGCAGGTGCTGCTGCTGTTTTGCTACTGCAGCGTAAATCCACGTGTTGATTCCAGTCCCTCAAGCCGCGTGGCGTTTCCGTTTCACACACACACATTCAAGCAGCCACGTGATTAAATGAAAGACTTTTATTTCCACATTTATAAAAGTATTTCTCTTTTACATCAAATCCCCCCCTCCCCTTTTCTGTCCAACGAATGCTGTGAATTTCACACAAAAAAAAAATGAACTTCACGAAATGAGGAGAGTTTTTTTGGGGGGGGGGGGGGGGGAAGCTAGGAACGAAAAGAATAAAAATAAAAATAAATTAAATCAAAACGATCCAGGAAATACGAGAACCACTCCACAAGTTTGATATCTGCAATATACATTTTTCACCAAAGGAGAGTATAACAATTAAGGGTTATCACGGCTTCATATGAAGTAACATAAGTATGATGCACAACGTCTGTTCAAATACATCAAATCAACAGGCAGTTACACCTGCACGTGGACCCGAGTCCGATCGCTTTGTTCATTGCAAAAAAAGAAAAAAGAAAACATTACTGAGGTGATTGCGTCCCCGTGTCCTCCTCTGCAGGAATAAAACTGCTTTTTTTATATAAATTACTTCACATTTTTCTCTCCGCTAAAACTTCAACTAAGAACAAGAAAATGACTTTATATAGATTTATTTTTTTCCCCCGCAGCTCTCGTGTTTGTGCCTGTATCTGGGTCCAGGCTTCCCTTCTCAGACTAATATGTTTATTCATATTTTGTATTATTATTCTGACTCGTTCTCCTGTATAGTTTCTGATCGGATAATCTAGTTTATTATGTTAAACTGGATCACCGCGGTCTGTAAAAGACGCACAAAATAGATCAAACTAAGAAAACAAAAAGGTTTCTTTTAAAATCAGTCTCTTTCGAATAAAATGCAAAATATTCTTATTTACAGGTTTATGACTGCTGATCATCTTGTTCTTCTCGTGGAAAGAAAAGTCAAGAGAGCTTTAGAAAGGGCAAAAAAAGAAATATTTACTAATACCTTTGGATCCTCTACATTATATTCATAGTACATGGAAGGATGCTACTTTGCCAATATCCATGAACATCCACGCAGTAATAATAATGATATAATAATAATAATAATAATAATAATAATAATAATAATAATAATAATAATATTACCAATAGGGGGTCTAATTGGCATTGAACTGTTGGTCAAAGTTCCACCAACAATTGTATCTGTTGTTGGGAAAAACACAAAAAATACTGACACTGGGATCAAATAAATACATAACTTAGAGGCTTTGATTCAGATTAAAAAATAAATAAGTTATAAATAAAGCTCATGTCCCCAAAAAAAACAAAAAACAGGGAAAGAATCCTCCCACACAGTCAGTTTGAGTCACTCCTCTCCGTCCACAGGGTTCAGCCTCAATCGGCCGCCTCGCACCATATAAAGGCCTCCAACAGTTTTCTTTTTCTCTGGCTCGTCCCGTTTTTATTTGTATCTGTCTTTGTTTCATTTCTTCTTAGGAGTCCTGCCGACCTCGGCGTACAAAAAAAAAGAAAAAAGGAAGCCAGCAGGGACCGGCTCACCGCTGAGTCGGCCGAGTAAGCACGCTGGACATGGGGGGAAGAGGCGGCGGAGGCGGCTCGCCGCCCCCCAGGCCGTGCAGCAGGATCCGCGGGACCAGGGGTCTCTGCAGGCCCGGCGGGGGCGCCGAGGGGCCTCTGTACAGGTAGAGGGCCGCTCCGGGGTCCAGGTTGGACACCAGGCTTTGCGGGTAGAAGTACGGGGATGGGAACATCCTCTGCAGGGCGGAGTAGTTCCCGGCCTCCGCCAGCAGCTCGAGACCCACCGCCGTCTGCCTCTTCCACTTCGTCCTGGAAGAGAGGAAAGACGCTGATTTAGCTTTGAGCACGCGCGCATCGATACATACACGGAGCATTAGTGTGTGTTTGGATCTGACACACGCCGAAATATCTCCCGTCTGTTTACCTTGGGTCCAATTACAAATCAGCAATACATCTGTTTATTTATTTTTATTTTTAAAGCACCAAAGTCTCCAACCTGCCACTTGTACTCACACCCAAGGACGTCTGTTAGATTGCCCGCATGCACTCCACGCAGGTGAATAATTCATAATAAAGATAATTGAGTAGATATAGTGGTTTGTTTGAATTATTGATATGCACACATGCAACAATGCATTATTCATACGCCAAAGTGTTGTTTTTATATTTATTTATGTCATTTAGCTGCCTGGGAGTCAAAGCTGTGGAAGAATAAATGCTGAAGATTCAACCGAAAACTGCAGAAAACCGATTTCTCTCTTTTTTTAACATTGATGAAGACGGTTTCTTTTGCAAGGAGTTTTATTTATTTACAAAACGTTTCCCAGCTACATGCAGGCTCATTGTGTGTGTGACTTAAATCGGATGCTGCTAAAGTCATCGTGTTGCATGAAGCTGCTGAAAACGGAGGAGATGAACTCAGACAAGCGTCCCAAACCCCCAATAAATAGAATGCAGCGAAGGAAAACACTTGTGTCCGTGATGTGATCTTGTGTTTTCTCTTCAAGTAAAAAAGTGCTAAAAATCGAAATATATATATATATATATATATTCAATTTGATTTTTTTAGCAGCCTTGTATACAATCTCCAGACAATTCGATGATGCTAAAATGAATAGGATCAATTCATCAGCTGTCAATCAATGCTATTGTGGAGCAAAAGTAAGAGCTGAAACTAATTGAACGTTAGTTGAGTGGAATTGACAGAAAAGTAAATCCTGATTAATTGTTAAAAGTCATTATGCCACTGAATGTATCTTAACACGTTCCCCTTTGTGCTCTGGGTAACGGGGTTGTCCACAAACAATGATGACGTTTTATGGACCAAACGATTAATCGAGGAGAGAAAAAAAAAATCGTCAGATTAATCAATAATTAAAATAACGTTTGGTTTCAGCCCTAGTGGCAGAGGCTCATGTGCAGTTAAGTAAAGTGAACTCATGCCACCTTTAGGGTGAGAGGAAAACATGGCGTCCCTGGGTCCATGGTGTCATGAGCCAGCCGTGAGAAACCAGATTCCCCCCCCACCCCCACCCCCACCCCCTCTTAAGTAGCAGCAGCAGCAGCGTCTTTACCTCCGGTTCTGGTACCAGGTCTTGACCTGCGTGTCGGTGAGGTTGAGGGAGGCCGCCAGCTCCATGCGGTCCTGGACGCTCAGGTACTTCTGCCGCTCGAAGCTGCGCTCCAGCTGGGCCAGCTGGTGGTCCGTGAAGGCCGTCCGGGCCTTCCTGGGCTTCTTCATCCGGACCTGAGAGCTGTCCCTGCTGCTGGAGATGTCCCTGTCCCCCTCCTCTTTCACTGGCGGGCAAATAACGGAGAGAGAAGAAGGTGAAAACAGAGAAGTGGCCTCGTGTGTAATGCAACGCGACATCTTTGTGTGGACAGATGAATCTGTGCAGAAGCGTCACACAAGGCAGACAAATATCAGAGTCAACTGAAATACAACAGTGAGTCTCTTTTATTGCCCTGTAGCTCTTCATTAGGGTGAAGCTGCTTACTTTGATCAGAGAATCGATAAGGGAGGAAATAAAATATGACATGAAGTTAGTTGGATGAAGGCAAAAGAGAATTCTAATACAATTCAGTTTCTTCGTTTTTTGTTTTTTATGAGAAACAATTTGACCTGCATGTCCTGTGTGAGGTGCGCCAAATAAAGGCTTGATTGGTTGTTTGATTGATTGATTAGCTGGATTTAATATAATAATAATAATAATAATAGAATTATTGCTCCCCCTCTCAAAGACGCGATAAAGCCTGCACATCTGGAACTTTACGCGGCGCTGCAATTGTTTTTAAATGTCATGTCAGGTCCGTGTTAAAAAAGTGAGGTCAAATAAAACCGCACATTTTATTTGTCGTCATTTTAAATCGCTGGATTTAACACCACGTGAATCAAAGGTGAACATTTTGCGTAACGCGAATTTTATAGAAAGACTCAAAAAAGGCTTCACACATTTTGTCAAAATGTTTTTTAAAATACACGTCTGATTTTTTTCTTTTTTTTAAAACTATTTATCTACACTTGAGAGCCATTGACAGTTTCCACTGCGGAGTGTGAAATCACGGCACTAGTAACAGTGCCTATAGGCTATATGGAGCTATTTGATTTGGGCTTAAATTGTTATGAAAAGCTCTTCCAATATTCGCACTTCCAATCTGATATTCCTCCCGTCAGCAGAGCCGCAGCCTTTGTTCTCTTTCTGCGTGGTGTCATGTCAGGGCGAGCCTTGATATACAGTCCTTATAGTCAATTCTCTGAGAGAGAGAGAGAGAAAAAAGAAAGGAAAGAGAAGGGGGGGGCGAGGCGAGAGATCTTGGTAGTTGAATAGTTGAATCGTCTCAAGGAGCACAATAATCCGCCTAATTGAGCCACAAGGGAAGGACGAGCCTTTCAACCGCGACCGGGGGAACTTCACAGGACCGTGGAAATGAGTGGAAATCAAGAGCCCGCGCGGCCTTGCGCGGTTACAAATCTGATTAGCGCCGGGGACAAATTGCATCAAATCCCCCGAAATATTATAGGAGGCGGATTCGTGGAAATCAAAGCCACCGTGCAGGCGCGCCGTGGGGCCCCGCGGCTCCCTCAATCAATCAGCGCGTCGATGAGCATCTCCAGCCAACATGAGCGCGCACGGACACACACGCGCGCACACACACACACACACACTGAGTTTTGTCGAACGAATTGATGACGTGACGCCGTATCAATAGCTTCCAAGAAAAGTGAACAAGGAATAAAACTAATGTGAGCCCATGAGTGAATGAAACAAAACAAAACAGTAAATATTGAAATAATAATATTAATAATGCATCCTCACATGTATTGAATTCGATATTATATTTCCCCTCATAGCCTACAGCGGTCGTCGTCCTTAACAGGCGCTGCTTCATTAAACTGTCAATGTAGGTGACATGTCTGTTATGGCTGACATGATTGGAAACAGAGAGGCCCTTGATGGCATTTATCTGGAGGCGACCCTGTCATCTCTCCCGTTCTTGCCTCCCTGACATTAACAGATGCTTTCTGGATATTCCGCTCACGCGAAGGCTTTGAAACGCGCCCGCGCTGATTCAAAATGTCTAAACTTAATGAAAATGAACCCAATAGTCCGTCACCGCGCAGGGACAAATCTCAGGTTTCCACCACCGTGATGCTGCAGCAGAGGGCCGGCTCAATGTGCCCTCATTGATGGCCTCCGGTGGCCGGCTAATAGTGTCAGTTTATTGATGAAGATATTTTTGTCACTTCTCCCCCAATATTGTTCAAGCCGAGTTAGAAAATATTCTTCTTCTACATTATATTGTTGTTATTATTATTATTATTATTATTATTATTAGGAAGTCATCTGAAAAAAGGCCTAAAATACTTTTATAAGCGTATATCCTATTTTTATTATGTTTATATGTCTTTGTGTTTTTTTTATTTTTCATTGTCATCAGCTCATCTATGCATCCATTGTGCCTACATTATAAATTGCAGTTTAGCTTTCAATGTAATTTAAATCTATTGTTATTCCAACGTCATGCATTACTCCAGATTGCACCACTTATTGTATTTAGTACACCTCTGATTCTTTTTATTTTTTATTTTATTGCATTTATTATTGAATTGCTATTTAATGAAGTTTGTCCTAATTAGACATTTTAAAAATACTTTAAAAAAAACGTATAAAGATGCACCAAAAAAAGACCAGCTGCAGCTAAACATTGTACAAAGATGGACCTAGACAAGTCAAATATAGAATAGCAAAAGGACGAGCCAGATAGGCTTCAAACTCTTTTTAAAAATGGGAATATTTTTCTACAAGAGCCAAACGTCCCGTGTGAAAGCAGAAGGCCAACTCAGTTTCACCTCCAATCTCCTCTCCGCCGCAGAGCAGCCGCTCTCACTGTGTCTACTCTTCTCTCTCCTTACCTTTATATTCACTGTCTGACGACGAGTTGCTGTGGATTTTCTCCATAAAGTCTTCCGCTATCTTGGAGACCAGCCTGCCCGCCTCCTGAGTCGGCTGTCCATTGCTGGAGTAGGGCGCGCACGCGGCGAGGGGCTTACAGTCCGCGAGAATGTCTCTGATGAGGAACGACGAGGTCACGGTCCTCTGCTGCGACCCCGCCGATATCTGCGCGTGCTGCAGGTGCGGCGGCAGGCCGACGCCGTGACCTTGCCTCTGGGCCACCTCGTCCGCGCACTCCCTCCGCGGCGACGGAGGCGACGAGCAGCCGCTCTCCGCGTCTGATCTCGGGCTGAACTCCAGCGGCGAGCGGCACTCCCCCACCAGGCTGCCCCCTTTGGACACCGGGCTTCCAGGCCTGCGGGACAGCAGCGAGTCGATGCCAAAGCTGGACCCGTTGGTGGACGCCTCCATTGTCTTGGTCGAGGCCTCCTCAAACTACCATTTGGTATTCAGGACAAGTTTTATTTAAGGGAGGGAGGGAGGGAGGGAGGGGGGGGGGGGGGGGTTGTCTAAGTGTAAGTTGATCCAGCAGAGGAGAAAGAGCCCCCCGCCCCGAGAAAAATGTTCTGGGATACGCTACAAATGAAGATTATTCATCCGGTATTTCCAGTTGCCCAACTGGTTCTTTAAAGAGCAAATATCTCCAGGCTAAGTTGTGTTACAGCAATCGTCCATGCATCCGATTTTCTAGTTGTTGTTTTTTTTTTTTTTTGTCAAGTCTCGAAAGATGTGTCCTCCTGAAATCGATCGTCTCTTTTGGGAGAGTCGCAGTCGATTCTTCTTTTGCTTCCTTCAACGCCAACTCCGTCTGTTGTTGAGTTCAGAAGGCTCGCCGGGAAAACGCACTCACCAGCAAGACGCGAAAAGATGCAGAAAATACACAGTGTATTTGTGGATGTTTGTGGGAGCAGCGGCGCACCGGTCTGTTCGGAGGGTAAGAAAGCGTTTCAGCACCATGGACAGGTACGCGACAGACCTGAGAGAGAGGACCGGAGGAAAACGGTCAGGGCAGCTTCGCCATGTGGTCACACAGAAGACGGGAGGAACGTGTTCGCATTCCTTCAAGTAGAGCAACAAAACCTTGACCAAAAATAATATAGACTCGAAGCAGAGCGAGAGCGAGGAGTCCGAGAGCCGCAGCAGCAAAAAGAAAGCAGCAGACGAGGAAGACGCGAGACTCGCAATCGGAGGGAAAAAAAAAAGGAGAGGTAAACTGGGTTAAATAGTCACAACTGGCAAGTGAGAGGACGATATGCGATGGGGGTGGGAGGGAATCCCAAAAAATTGAACTTGAGGAAAAGTCAGGAGCTAGGTTTTAAGAGCGCCTCGTCCACGTGAGTCCCCTGTGACAAGCCTTCATTGGCTGAGGGGAGCTGGAAGTGGACCTCCCTACACGCCCACTCACTCTGCCTCCCTCCCTCCCTGTCTCTCCCATCCTCCCCTCTCCTGCCTGGCTTATCCTCACTTTGATAAAAGAGACACTGAATTCATCAGGAGACTCAGATCCAACTGTTTACAGGCAATTTTCACACTGTTTGCTTTCATTACATCATTGATGAGGCTTATAATGGGGTTATTATGTGGAGCGGCTCTGTGTTTTTCTTCTCGATTCCCTTTCTTGATAGGATTTGTTTCCCACCTCCACAGCTCCACTTTTTCTTTTTTCTTTTTTTCTTTTTTTACAGATTTGTTGTTCAACCCTTCACTTTTTATTATCATCACAAATTTCATTTTTATCATTCAGTTATCAATTTATTAGATTTATCATTTGTATGGTGCAAATGTTTTGATAGGACGAAATTAATTGATGAAACTGACGAAATAACGAAATGATAATACTATTTTCTCTCATTATTATTTATTATTATTATTGTAATTATATTATTGTTATTTTTTATATAATTAGTAATATCTCCTTCTGCTGGTGGTGCTTTTATTGTGAAAATAATTTGAATTCCTCAGAGGCCTCAATTTCTTTCTATTATTGCAAAACATTGTTATTATTAAACTCTGGAATTTTCATCACTTTGCCCTTCAGTCAAAATCCCCAAACAATATTTGCAGATGCACCGCCACCATAAAAATATATTTTTATGTTGCCTTTCAAATAAGAAAATTAGTGGATGAAGAATATAATAAAATAGAATTAAAATCTTCTAGTATTATTATTATTGTTGGTATTATTATTGAGCACGAACACCATCTCGTTGTTGAACATCCATCATTTAGAGCATAATGACTATCTAATAGTCCCTGGTAATTGTATACAATAGTCAGAGCAGCGTGACGCAAAAAAACTTCAAGGCGCGTGAGGCGCCATTGTGCGCACTTTTCACCTTAACATGCGTGAAATGCCATTGTGTGCACTTTTATAGCTCCACTCTGCACAACAGTTTGCCCCGCGCGACGGCCCCGACAGCCCCTAATAATCTAACTAACCCCCCTCTCATCATCGCCGACACCCCCCCTCCCTCTCCTCCTCCTCCTCCTCCTCACCCCATGTGACCACCAGATTGGAGGCGCGCGTCGGTCTCAGACACCGGCAGGTTAGTGAATCCGCTCCCCGCTCCCATGGGGTCCCATCACGGCTGCAAGCTGTCACATATGAGGCGGGGACAACACAGATATAAGGCAACACACACCCACCCTGACTTAGCGGTTTCTTTCTCCTCTGCTGGTGCATGAAAAGGAGCAGTGGTTTGATGCTTTCTCTCTCTGGCTTCTTTTTGTCTCCTTTTCTTTATCCGCGCTGTTCCGCGTGTCCACAGCTCCAGCACTGCTGTAGTAAATAAATCATAAGCTGATTAAACCGACTTCTTCCGCCTTTATGAAACTTGGAGAGAAGCTTTAATTACTTTGATTTGCTTTCTTTTAAAAGACCCCGAAAGTCCTAATTTATTTGATCTTAATTTCTTAACTCTTTACTACCCAAAATGCTTTGCGTTTATGTGTTTAATTTACCCACATTTGTGAAGTACAAAATAAAGTGGTGAGTTTAAACCTCTGTTTACTGACAAACTAAGCAATAGTTGAAAAAAGAAAATGATTGGTTTGAAGGATGCCCCCCCCCCAAACAAAAACACCATGCCATAGCATGCGTGATTATTTATGCAGACTAAAAATACAACCATTAGTTTCATTATTAAATATTCTATTGATATTGTTTTCAATAATACCTTAGTCTTTGAAATGAAAGAAGAGGGAAGGAAAAAGGTTTCAGAACACGAGGGGACATCCTCACATTGCTTGTTCTGTCCAGCAAACACTCTGCGCCCCCCCCCCCCCCCTATTTAAGATTTTAAAATATTCAATCTACAATTATATATAACACTAAATCCTCAAACTGGATAAATAGTTTTAGAGCGGTGTGAAGCATTTCTGCTTCATAAATGTTTAGTTAAGTTAACAAAAATGTAGATAAAACAAATAATTATTCAGCACTAACAGAGTGAATGTACAGGTTTATTAAAATATAATTATTTTGTGCAGTTAAATGTAAATCTATAGGCTTCCGGTAAAGTTTATAAATCCTTTAAAATCTGAGAAATGTGTGTTTTTCGGCAGAGGACATTGCAGCAAGACAGCTGGACTGGTGTGTGTGTGTGTGTGTGTGTGTGTGTGTGTGTGTGTAGTGTGAGGATTTGGCTCATGCTGCTGATGATTTTGGACAAGTGTCCCTCTGGTCAAGCGAAGCTCTTTTTTTTTCCTTTCTCTCTTTTTCCAGGAAGTGGTTTGAATTTGAGGGCCAGTGCAACTGTTACCCCAATGCTGAAATAAACACACACACACACACACACACACACACACACACACACACACACACACTGATGTTGAGGGAGGTTGTTATTGATCCATGTTAAAGAGAGGAAACAGGAATGTTTTCAGGAAATGATGAACTGCTGCCTGTCTCTGTTTTTATCACATGATGAAATCATACGTTATTGATCCACATTAAACATTCGACCAAAGCAAAGTTGGCACCCTTGGGCCATTTCAGTGAAGATAGACAGCCCCCCCCCCAGGACTGACAGCTGTACAGTTTAAGTTAATTCCATGTATTTAGGTCAATATTTAGATTGTATTATGATCAGACAAGTATTAGAACAATTAGGAGACTATCAATAATATAAAGCTTAAAACAAGATCAACATGGCACCAGTTACAGTTTCATCATCATAACCCATACTGACCTGTCTCTGTTAATAATCTATCTGTGCTGTTTTATTTAGTTTTTAGATTTTTTTTCTCTCTTTGCATTATTGGAATCCTGTCCATGAGCTTTGCTGCTAATAATGCCTGGTGGGCTTCCTCAGCTTCCTGGGCTTTCGTGTGTGGCGAGGAAAAAGAGAAAACATTGTGCTACGTCTTTATTTACTCGCTCAGTCGAGCAGGTGTGTTAAATATATATTTAGATATGTGTTGTAAAAATGTGTGTCGCCTTTGAATAAACTTTGGCATCTCCATCGTTTTGGAACATCGAGGAAAGCATGTCTTTCGAGGGGGATGTATGTTAAAAGATGACTCCTCTCAACAAACAAACAGCATTAAAAAAAGCAAAGAAAATGGCAGTAAAAAAAATAAAAAAGAAGGCGCTTGCTCTGGAGCTGGTGCTGCACCCCGGACCAGTCAGGGATGCAAATGATGCACCTTAACGCCATCAGGTACTGGAGTTGACAGAAAATAATGAGAACCCGCTGAATCTTTTATAAGGTTAACACTCACATTTCCCAGTCAGCTGTCACACAAGAAAGAATTTAGCACATGCATGCGGGCGAAATAAACCTTCATCGTCTCATTAATGCTGACAGGGCCCTGGACCGGCAGCTCCCAGCGCCGGCGCCGCCACCACCTTTCGTTTTGTGTCGGTAATTTGCAGCGGAGACAGACCCCCTTCTCCCGGAGAGAACGAGGAGGAGAGGAAGAAGAAGGAGGAGGAGGAGGAGGAGGGAGACATTAAGGAGGAGAGCAGGAGCGAGAGGGAAAGAGGGGAATGGTAGAGGATCGTGGAGCGAGTGCAGAGGAAAAAAGGGAGGGAAGGTGGGCTGGGGGGGTGGGGGGGGTGGAAAGATGGCTAGCGCGCCAGGAGTCTGATTCTCCCCTAATTGGAAGCATTGGGCATTGTCAACGGAGGATTTTCAGCTGCTCACTGACAGGTAGAGCCGTCAGAATGATAGCCCACTTGTCAGCGCAAAAGACCAATAAAAACAAACCACTTTTGATTTAATTGGAGGCCTAACCATGGTGTGTGTGTGTGTGTGTGTGTGTGTGTGTGTGTGTGAGGTAGAAAGTGTGTGTTGCCTGCAGGGCCATGGGGGAGGTGGGAGGGAGGTGTGAAGATGAGTGGGGGGGGCATTTGTGTCGGTGTGTGTGTGTGAAGGAAATCATCACTCTAGCCATCAACGTGCTCGCCCTGCCTCCATCTTTGTCGTCGTCTCCTCTCTCATCTGGCGGCTCTTTGGGGGCCAGTGGTCACCGGTCGCCCGCGGTGAGAGGGGTTTCAGCGGGGAGGGGGGGGGGGGGGGGGGGGGGGGGGGGGGGGTTGATTCCGTCCCAGGGGGGGCTTCCCGAGCAGCAACATCAGAGCAGAGCCGAGAACAGTTTCTCCCTCTTGCTCATCTCCCCTTTGTTTTTCTTCATCCTCCATCAACAGAGTTGGGCCCTTGTCGCCGGTGCCAGCCCTTCAATACGGGATGAGCAATGTTTGACATTTCCCGCGCTGCTCTGTCGACTGACACCCGTACGACCAGAGGAATCCTCAACTTTTCTGTCCAACAGAGCAAATGTCACCAGCAGAGGCCTCCGTGTAGTCCCTGTAGTCTGGTTTGTCTCTGTGTGCTCGTTAAAGATGCATCAGCGGAATGTTGGTGACTATATGAAAATAATTGATGCTAAAGTTCAAATGGAGTATAAAGCAAAACAAAAAGCAGGTTTGGGTTCAGGAGTAGTTTTCTGAGTCTGAGTCCAGCTGTCAAAGTTGTTTATAGCCTCTCAGGACTCCAGGCCAACTTTTTATTTTGGTTGCACTGTTGCACCTAACTTTTTTCATTTAGTGACACCCACATGTAATGTCTGCTGAAGTTGTTGGGTCTGGATTAAGCGTCTTACCGGGACTTGACTGGCCTGACCTCAACCCCGTCATACACCTGTGGGCTGACTCTGAGCCAGGTCTTATGTGGCAAAACAGGAGCAAATCCCTGCAGCCCGACTCCAAAATCAGTTGGAAAAACCAGAAGAGTGGAGGCTGTTTTACCGCAGGAGCAAATGGAGGCCCATGTTTTTGGAATGACATGTTCAACTGTCACATATGGGTGTACTTTTTGTGGTGTCCACATACTTTTGGCTTGTAATTTAGCAAAATGACAATCTGAATGGTTTGATCTTTGCTAATGAATAAAAGAGGGGGAGGGAAGATTACTGACAGTTTTCCCCGGTGCAGATCTTGTGTAGCTCATTAACGCCCCACATTTGGATTCCCAGGGGGGGCCACTCTTCCACCTTTTTAGTAAATATTTGCATTGATGGTGCTGCAATGTGTTTGGATTGAAATGCCACCCAAGTGCTTTGAAATATGTTCATTCGATAACGACACTACTGTCCTGACAGGGTGGCGATTCGTGTCTTATTACCAAACAACACAGTCGAGCGCCGTCAACACTGAAGCAGCAGCTTGAAATTGCAATTTCACTCGTCGTACACTTTCAGCTTATTGTAATTCAGATGATTTAGAATTAGCTTAGCATCAGGGTCTACACCTCTAAACCTTCCCCACACCATCACAAAGAGCACACACTTAATTCACAGTGGTAATAACCAGGACGCCTCAGTTGGCCCTCTGGACTAATCTGTGCGTGTATTTCATAATTACAGGTCCGGGCCTGCATCTGAATGCCCGCCCGTCCTGCGCTGTCGGCCCTGGCGCGCTTCCCCTTGCAGCCAGCGTTTTATTATTCTTGACAGAGTTCAACGAACACATCTGGTCAGAGGATAAGAGGGGATGGAGGGATGGTGCCAAGAGGCGGAGAGGTGAGTGAGGGTGACAGTGGAGAGGGCTGTGGGCAAGGGGAGGACGAGGACCTACAACCATCCATCATCCCAACCGTCCCCTCATGAGGAATGCCAGCTCCTTCCAGCCAGATCCCTCCAAAAGAGGATGGAGGGGATCTGGCTTTAAGTGATTTTCTTTAGTTAGTGATAGGTGTTAGCACTAGGGCTTCAACTGATTATTATTTAATCAACAATTAGTCCATTGCAGGACTGTCCTCCCAGTTGTTTAAATAACAACGTATTTTTACATTTAAGGGACAAAGACGTCTTGCAGCCGTGTGAATGATCTCTGGTCGACACTCGTGCGTGTGAGGAGCTAAGGAGGAAGCAGCGTGAGGTAGTTCTACAGCCACAGAGGAGGTCGGAGCAGTAGGATGGGTTGACACAAGGTCTGACTTAAATATTGAAAATACCACTGATTGTTGAAAGAAAAATGGGGAAAAGTCATCATTGGTTTCTTTTGACCTTGACCACGTTTTCTCTCTACCGCTGCCGATGAAGCTTCCCTCACTCACCATGTAACAAAGTAGCTATTTCAACCCAAACCATGTTTCCTTAATCCTACATTATTTTTGTGCTTAAACATTACCAAACCTTGAACTGTGTACGACCAGAACACACGAATAACTAACACGAATCATCGTTTTGTTACAGTTACTTGCTGGCAGTAATAACCTTTGATAGTAATGTGATTACTTTTTTCAGTGACGAGTGGTGTCAGAGATTACATTTTGAAGTTCGGTACACTTAACAACCCTAGTGATGCTTTGTGACTTTGACAATTTGTGAGTGGATTTGTTGGCTATGCCCGACTGTCGGTTTGATGGATGGTTTAGATCATTTCTCGCCGTGTTCAGGGGACAGACTGCTGTGGGACGGGACAGGAGGTGAGGAGAGGTAGTGAGCCTCCACCAAAAAAAAGGAAACGTGCTTCCCCGTTAATGAAAAGTTGTCTTACTTACATGTTGTGTCTTCTTAGCTGCCAGCTAGCCACTGGTAGCTTGGTGCCTATATTCGGCCTGTAAGCCTTCAGTAGAGGACGGGACTTCTCTGGAGTCGTGTACGCGGTCAGTAAGTGGAGCTAAGCTAACATTAGCTTAGCCCCAGTTTAGCTTAGCTTCAGAGTTGTTTGTTTCAATCAATTTAATTACTTTTGCTCGGTTTCGTTGCCCAACATTTCTGGAAGGTAAATGTTGGTAACGATTTTGTTGTTTAGTTTGGAGGATCTGTTGGCCAATATGATGACTAAGACCCCTTTTTTTGGATTCTTTGAGGAATATAAACACATTTTTCTTTAAAACCCTGTTTTCGTCCAAAAGATTAAGCCAAAAAAGTCTTTACACAAACCGCTGTGCAAGGACTTTGTCTGATAAAATACAATCTAAAAAGCAAAACTATGATATTAATAACAAAATATTTCTGCCCAGGAATCCAATGTTAATTTATACGACTTGGATACTATTATGTTCATTATTGCTCAATCTTTTACTCATGTATTCTATGTAATGTGAGGATAAGAGCCCAAGATGGTTTCTTCAAAAAGCTTATTTATTGGAAAAATATACAATGATATGAAAAGTAGCCAATTCTGCCGTTTGAGAAACTGGAACCAGTGATGGTGCATCTGAGCAGCCAAACCAGTGCTCGATAAGCGTTGTTTTCCCCACGCAAGGTGTCATAGTTCAATGTTATCCTGTCATGTAGACTCCCTCTGAGTGATGGCGTGTTGGTGGGCTCACATTGGGCGGGGGGGGGTCCCCCGCAGCTGCCACAGGGAGACGCACACAAGCTGCTGGACGGTGCAGAGACTTCCCCTCCAGGTCCAGGTTCGTTCAGGTCCCCCCCCCTTACCCCTCTATACCCTGCCGAGGCAGGCCGGGCCCTTGGCCTCCTCCCTCCATGTGGGGATGCGGGGGCATTGGAGAGGTGCTTATGTCCATGAATCACATCGTGTCACCACGGACACGCCCACACACACACATATGAAAGAGCAATGAAAGCGATGTCCAACTGTTAGTGTCCAGGAGACGGATGGCCTCGGCTCCTCTTTAGGGCTGCAACTGAAACTATCTTCATCATCCATTGATCTGTTGACTTTGATACATTAGTTATTTGTTTACTCAGAAAATGTCAGATTACTGAGTTTGAATGGAGCGGTGTTGCGATGAGATGATTGTGTCTCCATATCGTGGCAAAATTCAATTTGAAACGTGTTGCTGAAGTTTTTATTTCTCCACGTGGAAAGAGTTTGTTTGATGCAAGGCAGTTCATCGCATTGCAAGTTGGTCATTTTAGATGTGGTTTTTGCATTATTTTTCTGTCTGTGTGTTCTTGTTTAGGCGGCGATATTGAATTTTCTAGCCTTGCTGTCCTTGCTGAATTGTACAAACTCAATTTTAAACCTTAAATTGTTTGCATAATTCTGCAAATGTTCCTATAAATGTCCACCTCATACATACGTTGTCTAGTTGCATTTTTAAATTCACATATATCTTTGCTCCTACACCTAACTGAGCGGTTGTTACTGCAAAAAAAAAGAAAAAAGTCAGGCCATGTTCTAGGTTTGTCACACACACACACACACACGCACACACACACACACACTGTGTGGATCATGGCAGGGGGGCTCCAGCTTTCCATTCTGGCCTTAAACTCCCCGCTTCCTAATTTGGCCAATATGCAGGTAATATGTGGGGTCGCAACATCTCAATTATCACACCTCCTGTCAGAGGCTCCCAATCCTCTACTCGCCGCTATACCTTCCCCTCCAACATGCCTTCACCCCCCCCCCCCCCCCCCGCCCTCACCCCTCCCGCAGTGACTTTTATTGCTTCATTAGTATGCTCCACATGCTCCGGCGCACACCCACGCTCCGCGAGCCTCCAAACCCTAACAACGTTTGGCAGATCGGTGCGTGATGAGGGGATGATGAGGGACTCGATCTGCTAAAAGCCCACCTACCTGGCGCCCTGGCTCATTTTTTGTCCGAGCGTGCGCCCGACCTGGTGATGCGGAAAGTAAGGGGAAAACAGCTGGGCGGGATGAAGGGTTTCCGGGTGTCACGCCTGAAATCTCGCAGCAGATGAGATGACCTGCCGAGGACTCGGTGTTATTTAAAGTCTTCTGATGCCAATTTTATGCCTGAGGTTTGGCACCAATACTTCAGGTTGAGGTTTCTTTACAAAACTCTTGTGTAAATGTGTAAAAAATGATGCATCTCTGGTGTGAATACTCAATTCAGTGTCAACAAAATAGAGCTTCAATTAAGAGTTGTAACAAGCTGATACAGAGCACATAAGGGTCCGATAGTCGGTGTGGAATAAGGGGAAATAAAATGGGGAAATTGGACGTTAAGGGGTTATTTAATGTTGTCTCAACGCAAGCAGCCAAACAACTTTACCTGTGGCCTATAAAGAAAAATAGCAAAGTTATGACAGTTCCTATATTTGACAGTGTCTGATAAGAGACGCTACAGACACATTAGTACATCAGTACTGGAGTAAAATATTGATGTGGGGTGCTCGTCCCCACACCTGCCACAGATCACACCTGACACGGATCACTCACCTGCTCTCCTGCAGCGTTGTCTGATTTCTGTGTAAAATACCTGTTGGGATGCATGCGAGCATGTTCTAGTTCCTGTCACAACCATCCATCCTACAGCTAAGCAGGTATGTCCAAGGTGTGTTTAGAGTGTGTGTGTGTGTGTGTGTGTGTGTGTGTGTGTGTGCCGGTGTTCAGCGTGGAGAATAAGACCCCAGAAAATGCTCATTAGAGTTGACCTTGGCACTTGGAGCCTGCGTTTGATGGATCGGGTACAGGGCCAAACAAGCCCCCGGGGAGCCATGATCTTATCTCTTATTGTACACACACACCTCCTCCCCCCCCTCCCCCGTTGACCCTGCCCCCGCTCTCCGCTCACTCACACTCCTCTGCTCTACACGCATCACAGGCAGAATAAATCTGTGTCTGACACCACAGAAAAAAAAAGAGAGTGGGGAGGCCTGAGGGAGTAAAGGAGAGAGTGCTTGAAGAGAGATGGGGGGAGATGGGCGGGGGGCGACAGGAGGAGAGGAAAAAAAACACAGAGAGGGCCGAGGAAAACCAATAGCTCACTGAGGTGTCATTACCTACATAAGTCAGATGTGTGTGTGTGTGTGTGTGTGTGTTTAAAAAAACCTGCTATGCCCACGGAGTGTTAAAGGAAAACTGAGGAAATTGGCTGAGTGGGGGAGGAAGGAAGGAGGGAAGAGGGGTGAGGATCAGTGGATGATGAGTCTGAGATGAAAGAGGAGACTCTCAGGTGTCTCTGTAGCGCGTTCACAGTTTGTTCTGTTCCTTTTACCTGTCCTTCTCCACGACACACACATACACATATATATATATATAGAGCAACAAACACACACACACACACACTATTGCCACCGTCACCCTCGTGCCTCCCCTCCTCTGCTCCCAACCAGGGGACACACCAAACACACAAAGAGACATGAGGCAACATCCACCTCCAGGATGGCAAAGTTTCTCCCCCAACCACCCAGCATCCCCATATTCACAGGGGTGGCATCACAGGCTTGTGGGCTCTTTGTGTTCTCTTCTTCTGCTGCTGTGCTACGGGGAGAAAGTGACACTCTGAAGTCTTAATTGAGGTTTACCTGGTGTGTGTGTGTGTGTGTGTGTGTGTGTTTCTTCTTTTCTTTTCCCCCCTCACTGTTGTTGTGTGTTAAAGTGCAGTTAAACTTTATAATCAAGCCTACAGGGTGTGAAGCGAGGAGAGCGAGGAGCGTGTGATGACATTACAAACACGGTTGTTTACCGGGTTGCTAGCAGCAGCAGCAGCAGCAGCAGCTAGCTCGCTACCTGCGCCTAGCGCACAACAACAACAACACAAAACTCTGCCACATTCTCGCTGTCAGTCAACAGCCCTCTAAACAAACCTCTTAGTGTTCCCAGAAAAGGAATTTGAGTCGGATGCAACTATTTACTGAATCATTGGGCATGTTTGAATGGCTCCCTCGTTTTTCCCTTTGCACTCCGTCCCCCTTACCTGGCTCCTGTCTGTCAGTCTGTCTTTGCAGAGATCTGGGAGGGACTGAGAGACTGATGTCTCAGCTCCTCCAGGATCCCACCAGGAACGCCTTTTGACAGTTGCAGGAGCAGATGGATACAGCGCAAAGATGTTGCTGTAATTGCACCTGGTTGCGTCATGAAAAAGTAATAATTTGCTGTCAAGGACGTCAAGGTGTCAGCGTTCGGCAGGAGTTGATAAGGTATTGACTGCCTCCAGAGTGCTCACTCACTCACTCTCTCTCGTAATGCTTTTATAAAGTTGACTCCCAGAGAAAGAGGGAGACAGCAGAGGTTGGGGAACAGGGGAGAGAAAGAGGGAAGCGAAAGAGAAGGGAGGGAGATGAAAAAAAAAAAAAAAGGACGAAAGGAGAGAGAAATGAGCAACGAAAAAATAGGCTAAAGACAGTCAATCTGCATGCTCTGAGCTCTGAGACTTTAATTGCACTCTATTTGCCACTTCGCAAACCCTGTTCATTTATAATACATGCACAGATTGCCTTAAATTATACATAAGCGATCAACAGGCTAAAGCAGCATGCCGTGCTCCCTGCAAGTTGAATAATACACAACTACCACCTGGCTCACTCTTCTATTCACTTTGATTACTGTCGCGCGGGTCGCGACTCGCCACTGATTGACACTCACTGGCAGGAAAGAGAGCGGGAAAAAACCTGTGACTCCTTGGTGCGAGGCGGACCCCGCCGCTCCCAGTGAACCCCGATCTGAGAGTGAACACAAAGCCTCATGGGAAGGTCGACCTCCTCAGCCGAAAGCGAACACACAGGTGTCTGGTGAACGATTGTGTGTCTTTGAGCGGCATTGAGTCGGGGTCAAGACCCTGAAATCAAAGAGTGTAATGTATGGCAGCGGCACAAATGAGTGCACGTACACATAGGAATAGCTTACTTTTGCATTTCAGAGTGCTCTTATTTTGAAAGACTCAGCAGGGCTAGGTGTAGTTTAAAATGTTTGTTTACTAATTGTCATACGGTGCAAACACCGGACCGTATTTTATGATACCTAGTTTGAGAAATAAATGTTTAATGCACAAAAAACTGCAACAAAAGAAGTTCTTAAAAGCAGCGGTACACTAACTTTTGCCATAAAAAATTGTCAAAATTCATTAAAATAAAATATTTAAATCTATAACTATCTGATCAAAGAATAAGTGATCAGGATTAGGTATCGGAGTGAGAATCTAATGCTTTCTGCACTAGATAGTTTATGATTCTGGCTGCTACAAACACATTTTGAAACCATAAAACGATTGATCCTACCAACAAAGACAAGCTGATGCACTGGCTCTGAAGTTAACTTGAAGCTGCTGGTGGCCATCTGACTCTATGTTCTGATCCTACTGTATGTGAGAGGGAATAACTCCAGAGAACATCACAAGGAGGCCATCTCACCACCTCTGTGAATCTGATTGGAAAGTGTTGTCACATGCTCCGAATACAAATGGGAAAAAAAAATAAAAATAAAACAGTCGCTCTTGGTAATGTAAAGTTTTGCTTAACTTTTCTCTGTTGGTGTCAGCCTGCAGTCTTCAGCTTGTGGAGTAAAGAAAAAGGCAAAAAATAAGGAGAAACTGAACTAAATGGGGGAAGTACCTGATGAGATCAGCTGAACAGCCGGTCCGAGAGCTTTCACCTTATGTACAGACATTTGCAAGTCAAATCATCAATCGTCATTGGACAAAACTAAAGTCGGCTTTACCAAATGCTTTGACTTTTTGCAGTTGTAAAATAGAGGTTGACGAAAGCAGCATCTTGTGAAATTCAGTGGCAGTTAAACACTTTCTCTTCAGCGTTTTAGTGCATTTTAGCTGTAAAAGCCTGCACACAGGGTCACCAATTACCTCTAACACCAATTCAGTTAAAGAAATGCCGACTCTTAAGCACACCAAGCGGCAACCTCCGGTGGTAAAAAATATGGCTGAAGTAGTAAATAACGCGGAAGTACCAAAAACTGCAGTTCCTCAATTGGCCACTTGAGGCTGGTGCCAAAAGCAGGTCATTCTCCATAGACCTCTATGTCAGAATGACCAACTTTAAAGCAGAAATAAACCTGTTTCCAGCCTGGTACAAAAAACGGTTTTGG
This sequence comes from Pholis gunnellus, assembly GCF_910591455.1. Taxonomy (NCBI): domain Eukaryota; kingdom Metazoa; phylum Chordata; class Actinopteri; order Perciformes; family Pholidae; genus Pholis; species Pholis gunnellus. The sequence continues at coordinate 5,846,420 of NC_136545.1, read as the reverse complement.
TCACTTTAGCTAATAACCTCGTTCATGACTGTCCAGGGGGACATTTTTTATATAACTTACCTGTTTGAAATATATTCAGACTTAAAGTTAGAGCATAGTTAAGCGGGTGTGGCCGCTTTGAGTGACAGTTGGGTGTTGTGTCAAGTCACTCGCTGCTAGCTTTCTCCTCTGCTGCGTCACCCGGGTCCACAAACGATCCACCTCTCATCCCATTTTTGGATTAGACGGTAGTGTGGCTCGTCCCTGCCAAGATGGCGACGGCCGGATCCACCCACTTTGAGCTTCGGCCCGCCAGAAACGTGACGTCGGGGAGACCACGTCCTGTATCTTACACGAATGACACCCAAGGGGCAACTGGCACGCCGGTGGCTACCACAGCCTTCATTGACAGGACAATCTCTCTCCAACCAGTATTCCACCCAGCTGCTCTGTGATCTTTGGTCGGGGAAATGCCCTCTGAAGTGGGATGAAGCCCCAGGCTCAAGCTTTGATATCCGACTTCCACCTATCCTCTTGATGTCGCCCATTCATATTATTGTGATCGGGAGATAAAAACAGGTTGACGACGGTGCGTTTGACAGTTATTAACATGCAACACGGCATCCACATGTGTGAGAGGAAAAACACCTGCTTCAATCTTTGCCTCTTGAATGCTCCACCCTGGTTTAGCATAATGAGAATGCCCCCCCCCCCCCCCCCCCCCCCCCCGCTTCAAAGCTGGGGTGACGTGAGCTAAAAGCCCTTTCTGAGCGTCAAGCGAAAGCCACCAATACAGCAATGCAGTGGTTATCTGTCCTCATTGTTGCTTAATGAACCGTCAATGGAGCAGCTTGGACCAGCTTATAGACTTCTCATTGTTGCACAATACTCCCAGGGTTGATGGATTCAGCGTCAAGGGTCAGGATTTGCGGAGCTCGAGGCACAATCCTTCGGATCTTTCCCAGAGATCTAAAAGCCAGTTAATCAGCTCTCCCTTCATGATCTCCCTGGCTGTTCATCTTCCCATGGACGCGTTCTATCAGTCTTTTTACCACCAGCCTCCTCGCGCTTTCTGCGCCTTTCTTCTGCTGTGTTTGTGTTTGGGATTTGCACCAAGTGGCCCCCAGATCAGTTGCCCTGACCCCGGCTTGGTGGAGAATGGTCCGGGTCTTAGCCGCAGCCTCTCTTACATTTTAATCACAGCTCTGGGGGTTTTTTTCTGCCACCGCCACACACACCGTACTTTTTTTCCCTTCCGCCTAGGCAAAAGTGATCCGCACAGTCGACGCTATGATGATTCTCTTTAACCTGTACTTCTAAACTGTGGTGAGATGATCTCTCGCAGCACCTCCTGTAATTAAGCCCGCTGTCTTTATTTATCTTGGATCACCTTGCATTAAAAATGTCCCCCCGGATATCAAGTCTACACACACACACACACCCCCCCCCCCCCCCCCCCCCTCCCTTCGTCATTCCAACTGCATCCCGCCCCTTCCTGCGCAGTTTGTCAGCTGAAGTGATTGCCTCCCTCTCCCGCCCCCTCAGTGGCATTTAGCTATTCTCATTTGCATGTACATGCCCTCGCTGTGCGGCCTGTGGGCTGGCGAGATTGATCAACAGTGCCGTGTTTTATTACATGTCAGTCGTAAGGGCTGGTTACTTGCCGCACGCCGCGGGCTCACGTGTGTGTTGCGTACGCCGGTGGGTCGCATGCATATTTTTGACACTTTACAAACATAATACGCATACCTGCACACTTGAGACCTGGTTGAGAGGTATTGGGAACGCACACATCTTCTTGGACTCTGCACCCCGCGGGAGTTGATTGGTTGATTTAGTTGATGAGCGTGTGCATTCTCGCTCGGCGAAGCCCGCGTCTACGGCTGGTATTTTAGCGTAGCCTAAGCCTTCATCTCCTCATATTACATCCTGAGCTGACAGATATTAATATGGAAAATGGGAGGATGCTGAACAAAATGCTGATAATTAAGCGAAGATGTTCTGGGTAGAATCGCTGCTTAAGGGTGTGCACGTGGGACCCAGCACATGGTAAGCCATATGCCTCTGCGCGGTAAGCGCTATCCTTTGGGGGGGGGGGGGGGGGGGGGTTGGGGCCTGTCTCCACACAGGCACTGTACAAATGGAGCCTGTGAGAGTTGAACTGTATGCTCATCATACTTTTATAGAGTCGTCAGAGGAGAAGGATGCTGTCCTCGCTCTGGTTTTGTCGGGAACAAGATGTTGCTTCATGTGACACCAAGGCGGGGGTCAAAGGTCGGCGGGATCTCCTCACTCTGACGTGGTGTCACTTTATGAACGTCGGACGGCGCCGTTATCGTTCATAAAGGCGCATCTCCCTTCTACCAGGTTGGCTGCCTTACCCACCAGCTCCTTCCTCCCTCCCCTCCCTTCTTCCCTCCCCCGGCTGATCTCTCCCTCCATCCCCCAGAGGGGGTGAGGGAAGTGGGGAGGATTTTCGTGCTGCCGGGGGCGACAGGCTCTCTGTGCCATCCACTTACACAAACGGCAGGATCAGCGCTCCACACAAGAATAATTAGAAGATAATGGGTAGTAATGCGGCCCGATCTGTCCCGATTATCTCCTGGCACCGACCGGCACAGCGCCATCTGGTGCCAGATCTCGGGGCAGCGGCTGCTCTGCCACATGAAAAGAAGGTGGGCTTAGGCTTAATCTCGCACCCCATTCTGTTATTGACTGTCTGTATGGTGCTGTACTCAAAAGTGAGCGCGCGTGTGTGCATGTGTGTCAGTCTGTGTCTGCCCCTCAGAGACGGTCGATACATATCAGAGGGAAAAAGTGAGATTGCATTTATATTACATGTATAGGTGACAGCCGGTGTTGCTGAGTGTCTTGGTGATCGACAGTAAAGCGGAGTGTTGCTGAGAGCCCGGCGTGAGTTTCTGCAGAGCTGTAACATGGACAAGTGTCTGTCACGCTGGGCTCTCTCTCAGCTTAACTCCCACCCTGCGTCTTCTTAAACAGCCTCTCTCCCACAGCTCCGGGCCAATTCAATATGACAGTCCATTGTGTGGCCAGTGTGGCCCCGAGGTTTAGTGCGTTAAGGCCCTTTGTGATTCGTGTTTACAGACGCTTTACGTTCCCGGCAGAATTCAAAAAGCCCTCGCTCGCCCCACACCTTTTGCACAAAACCAAACGGCCTAATTCGCCTAATGCCCCGACTATTATCCGTTAGAATGAACGGAGGCGCGCTGCTTTATCAAATGATCCCGTCACGTATTTCACACACAGTCGGTTCCATTTCGGGGAAGTCGTGGTTTTCACACAGCGAGCATGGATTGACTCCTGTCTGTGTGAGGAGAGAGTTGCTCTGCATCAGTATGTTCTCTAAGTGTCAGACGTCAAATATCCTCCGTCTGACTGATGGTAAGATGAGTAGTCAGAGACAGTCAGACAGACACATACAGTGATCACAAACACTTTCCCCCATTTTTAATCATATCATTGGAAATTGAATATCTTTATCTCGTTTGTCAGGCAATTTGAAGACGTCGCCTTGGGCTCTGCGAAAAAGTGATGTTATTTGATGGACCAAACACATGAGAACACGCGGTTCAGATACTTATACGTCACACTATGACCATTAGCATTGTATTATATATTTTATTATATACTCCATTCAATAGGTGAAAAGATCCTGTGAAGAATTAATGAATTAATTTACAAATATAATTCATCTATTTACCAAAACTACTTGAATATACAGAATACACACGTTATGTTACTCTGTATATAACGTAATATATATTCTTGACCGATTGGATGAGTATAAGTAGATAGAGAGGTCTACTTTCTAGCTTTTCTGAGCTTTCAACTGCATATCAAACTCTTCTTGATCACATGTAGCCTGATATTATATGTAATATGCAGTATATTGCAAATATTTTATATATTTACGCATTCAAATATGGAATGTATGCTTATATGTGCATTCTGCTAGTGTTTATAAATTATTATAATAATATGCATCTTCATTATTATTTAATTATTCTTCTACTGTCATTAATTAGGCATACTAGATTCTTTTTGAATATTAATGATAATCATATTATTACAATAAAAAAGGTCAATTTTGTGGAGCCTTGAATCCTCTCATGTGATTTTCGTCAGCAGGAATTTCTCCGTTTGTCATTGATTCCGACATGTTGAAAGCTCGTTTATGTATCTAAAAGTTGATTATTAATTAGAGTTGGTATAATATTGGGTAAAAAACATCCTTGACCGGCAGGTCACCCCTCTGCGGCCAGAAAAAGTGCCAGACACAATAACAAAAGTTAGCACATTGCGTGTTCTGTAACATGACACCTTTCAGGTTGCCCTGATGGAGCACATGCAGTCTGCAGCTTTTATCGGTACAGTTCTGTTCAGAGTTCAGCCTAACTGCCAGCTACCAGTATCACCCTCCCTCCTCCTTCCCTTTCCTTCCCCCTCCCACAGTCCCTCTAATTTGCTCTCCGTACACAACCTTTGCTGTTTATTGAGATGCTAACTCTCTTTATGAGCACCTAATCCCGGGGCAGGGGGGATAATTTATGAAGCATTTACATGAAGAAGCCCAGCTAATTGGAAGCATGTGTCTGGGTAAGCCTCTCCAACGCAGACACACCGCAGATGAGCAGGCCAGGATTCTCGTCGCCAGTCGCAACGTAACGTCTTAATCACCGCTTCATCTCAAAGTCGAAATTATTCCGAGACCGCGCTAGCCAGCCAGGTCCTGAAGCGCGTGTTACGGCGGCGCCATATGTCAAAGAAGCCAAGCTACCGGCGCAGAGGGTCTGGAAAGCTGTCTTTTGTTTGCCTGGACACGTACGGAGGCAGCATTTTTCTCAGGCTAACTGACCCATCAGCAGAGAAGCGAGCCGGTCAGAGAAGCACTCTGTGCTGCCTCTGGAGGCCTGACCCCCCAGTCCGCTGCGTCCAGGGGGGAGGTCAGAGGTCACGGAGGGCAGGTCTTTGCCAGCCAGCCAAGAGGGCACTGGCCATTCTGATGGCGGATGACACCTCGATTATTTATTTACTGCACCCCAGCATCCGTGGGCCTATTCTCTCCGAAGACCCCGCCTCCCTCAAAACACCCTCATCCTCATTTACATCAGGTCGTTTGTTATGACTTTATGATTATATATGGGGCTTTGTCTGGCTGTGCATGTACCTTCACCACTCCCAGCTGGTCCCCATTAATAACAGGGCCCCGGTGTAGACGGAGCTGGAGAGACGGAGGAGCTTGTTAGCGTCATAGCCGAGCGCAGGGGCTCAGCATGTGAGAGTGGAAGGGCCGACAGAACAGGAGGGAGATGTACAGTACACACACACACACACACACACACAAACACACACACACACCCAGTCACCTGGAGTATCCTCTCACACTCCAACCACAAATTTGAAGTACATGACATGGTGTCCGGCATTTGTCCTAGCAATTGCACAAAGCCATCATGGCGTATTTATGTGAAACTACATGTGTAAATATGTCAGTCTGCTGCTGTTTGTTTGTTTGTGTGTGTGTGTGTGTGTTTGTGGGCCACTGGGCATGTGTTGGGGTGAAAGCATAATGAGGCCGACTGGACAGAGTGGGCTGCCATGCAGACGGGCTCCATTGTGGGCCCCAAACGGCGGCAGAAGCCCCTAAAAATCTGCGTCCCGTGATCTGCGCTCCAGGAGTCGGTTTGGGAATAAAGGCGTGGAAATAGGATTTATTTAGCACGCCTCATCAAAAGGGAATTAGCAGGGGTTTGGGGAGGGAAGACGGGGCTCTGTGTAGAGCTAGGATGAATGGCAGGATCATCTCTGTAATCCTGCCCCCCCCCCCCCCCCCCCCCCCCCCCACCCACCCCCCTCTCTCCCCCTGCACCCAAGAAAAAGAAGAGAATCACCCACATTAGCTCTAAAGGTGCCTTCTGTAGCCGCACCCCGAAACCTCAAACCAGTGATCCTAAAAAGAGAATCAGTTTTGTAAGATCTTAGCAGGTGAGCACCTGGATCCTTTCTTCCTCTCCCCCCACCCATCTCCATCTTTTAATTCCTTCCCCTCCCTTCAAAACATGGCCGCGGAGCTGTCAGCCTCGATGATGGCGAGGCTGACGGCAGAGAGCTGGCGCGTCAACATGCAACAAACAACGAGCGAGCGTGTAAACTAAAGCAAACAAAGCCCCTCTCCGCTCCTCCAAAGGCAGGATCCCTCCCACCTGCCACCCCGCACCGCTGATGAAACATACAGTAACACAGAACAGCCATTAAATGGGCGAGCGGTAAAAGCGAGTTGTACAATGTGAGGGGGGGGGCCTTGTTGTGGCACATCCCGCTCTCAGCCACACACACACACACACACACACACAAACACAAGCTTGTTCATTATCATCCCTGCTCGTGTTTGTGTTTTCCGACTCCTCAGCCCCAGACATGGCGGCTGGGTGCATCATGGGGGATTTGTTACCTGAGGAAACAGTGACAGGCTAAAGGGCGCTTGACTGGCAAATCTCTGTCAAATGAGGCAATAAAAAAAAGTTTTGCTCAAGTTCCAGCAAATCTCATCAACATTCCTCACGATATTTATATAATCCCATTTGGTTGGGGGCGGGGGGGAATCAATAATTGACAGGGAGCTCACTTTCCAGGAGTTGGAACAAAATAAGGTGTAACTATCCATTTTTGAAATGTCACAGAAGAAAAAAACAGCAACTGAAGTAATTTTTCCGTTCGTGTTTTCTGGTCAATCTCTCAATTTCTCCTGTTGAAAAAAAACGACCAAGCCGCCAAGGCTTAAATGAGGCTAAAGTCCACACATTTAGACAAATGAAGTTTTAATTGTGCTAAAATATGCAACGGTATTAATCTACATTTTCTGCTCCCATGGGCTCATCTCGCTCCTGCTCTGCGTCTCCCTCCTCCTCCTCCTCCTCTTCGTCTCAGGAGCAGGGCTGATATAATGGGCTTGGCCAGAATAAGCAATTCTGCCGCGCCCGTATATACATCTCAGCGGCCGGGTAATTCCAGCTCAGTTTATGTGTCCTGGAGGCTGCGCCGGGCCCCGGCAGACCCATAGCTCCTTTATGTAACACCCAGGAGAATCTGCCCCCCCCTGCACAGGTACAGGCCTGGGAGAAACAAACACCATCAGTAACCTGTCTGCTGTACACAAGGATGCTGGGCCCACCTTCACCCCTCCTCCTCCTCCTCCTCCAATACATCCATCCCCTTCTTTTCTCTTCTCTCTCTCTCTCTGCACCCCGCAACCTAATCATCGCCGGCCCCCATTCCCATGATTTATCGTCTCGCGTGCTGCTGAAAACCAATAGATCAGGCTTGCGGCGGGGGGCCCGTGAGGCAGAGAGGTACATGGGATGGGAATGGTGGCGGAGGGGGGGGGGGGGGGGGGGGGGGGGGGGGGGGGGGGGACCTGGAGAAAAACCCACCTATGATGAAGTGCTCTGTGACGCAGAGGAAAAGCAACAGCAACATTACAGCTCGCAGTCGGCGTCCTGCCGTCCCCCTGAGCGCATTCCTCTTCCTGCCTTTACTCCGTCTCTCTGCAGCCCTCCCTCCAGTGTCCTGCTCTGTGTCTCTGTTGCTCTCATCTCTTTTCTTTATGAATAGCCTCCTCCCTTGTTGCAGCTTTTCCCCGTTACTCCGCGAGGACTGAATTTCAACATTAGCACAGTGATCATTTCCACAATTAGCTCGGATCAGCTGGCCTGTGCTCGGTGAATCGCTGAAATGGAACAGGGGCCGTGGCCGGGATTTGAGAAGCCATGAGTATGAGTTCCGCCGATCACTCTCGTCTGTCGGGAGCAAAGGAGGGCGTAGTTTGACGTTGTAGGAGGGAGGAGGCCGGAGTAGTTTGACGGGTCAGCAAAACGTCGACCACTAATCACCGTAGACAACTGTCCACTTCCTACCAAGTGAAACCGTCCTTCTTTGAACCATTACCACCGTTGTTTCCTAACCTTAACCATTCAAGTGTCAGGAGGACAGTTACAAACAACGTATGTTGGAGGATCGTCTGGAAACTTTGCGACACTGATGAGCAGAATACATTTTGTTAGATTTTGTTAAGTGCCTCTCAGCCAAAACTGACATTTCATAAACTAGGTTCTACGCTTAAATCAAATTGCTATGGAAACACACTTTGCGAATAAATTATGGCACAAGCGAAGCATGTGAATTAAATGACCACTAAGACTTCTGTTTCCTCTGAGGAGACGAGTAATGTTGGCAGACAAAAGCCTCCATGAAACAAACAGAAATGTGCTAATTCCCTCGCTTTCTCTTCGGGTTTTTCACTCCATTTGAGGTTTGGCTGTCACTCTTTCTATGAACATCATATCGAGGCACCTTGTTCTTCTGAAATGGTTGAAAGCCACTCCACTGGAGAATTGGCAGCACCAGCTTTTTAGCAGCTCAATGTGTCCAGCTCTTTATATTTGCATTACAGTAGTGGTTTGGAAACTCATGTTCATTTTCTTTTGATTGATGTTTTAGTTGTAGAAGCTAAAACCCCAGTATTTGGATTTTTTTTATTGAGATTTAGCTGTTCGATGTAAACCTTCACAGTCGAGCTGTGTGACCATTGACCCGGACACAAGCTCACCAAGTGACTTTCAATGAGAAAACAAAAACATTGCGTATTGTGTTAATGTGTTAATTAACAATATATTGCATTACGGAAATGTGACCGTGTGCATTGGAGGTTGTATGATTCAAAGAAAATTGGAATCCCGTAAGGTTCGTATTCATGTTTGCATACATTAGATGCACATGGCGCATTTAATTACCCTCCCAGCGATGACATTGGCCATCCATTAACACTGTCAAAAGCCCTTCTCCAGAAATGTAAATCAGTTTGCATGAAGAAGCTTAAATTGCCCCGTTAGTTACTGCGAGCAAGTTCAGACTTCGGTTATTTACCTTTATGATGATTCTATGATTTTAATTTTGGACTAAGAATGGTGCAAAAGTTGCTCATCACAAGTACGACCAACAGTCCAAAATCCCAATTTACTGAATTCACAGTGAGTCAAAAAAAAAACGTAACACTTCAGGTGCTAAAACTAGTTAATTGGCATTGTTGCTTGAAAAAATGACTTAAATTATTCATGAATTATGTTGAATTAAGGTGAAAACGTCTGCGTGCTGTCATCATTAGGTTATTGTTGTTACATTTATTTACAATGTTTCAGATTGAATGACTTTCATTGGATATAGATGCTGGGTAAACTATCCAATCAGACACAGCGTCAGACAAAGTCTTATCAATATTCATCACAACGGTTGTCCTTGGTTTCCTTTAAATCAACTCATTGATTCACCGACTAATTGTTTCAACGCTAGCGTAACTTTAAGCTGCAGTTTTTGCACCAAAATAAGACTAAATAATGTCGGCCTATTCTAGACCATCCCAGGTTGTTTTCATTCCAACTTTGTCAAAAAATACGATGTGTGTGTGTGTGTGTGTGTGTGCGTATTGACCTGTTGTCTCCACACCAAACCTCTCCATCCAAAGGTGGAGGTGCAGCACAACAGAATAATCCCCGGCTTTGGAGAAGCGCTCGGACTAATGCAGGTACGGCCCAACACTTGACCTACTGGCCACCTGGTCTCTGCGCTCTACGACGGACACATGGAGCCGGTCCTCAGAGAGAACACTTCATTACAAACATAGATTGGATTATGTCTTCCCAAACAGACTGACCGTGTCCAATCACTCTAGTGCGCCTTTGAATGAAGAATATTCACCTTATGTCTGGACTGGTGGGTTGGGGAAGGTTGATGCGTACGCACACACACACACACACACACACACGCACTGTGAGCGTGGCCCTCCTGGGGACTGGTACATGGGGCTGACGGGGAACAGAGGGGCATAAAAGGGGAGGAGGGGGGGGGGCGAAGGAGCGAGTGAGAAAGAGAAATGTCTTTTAAATGACATCCCCATTGTGAGCCCGAGCAGGACGATGGCACTTTGCAAAACTGCTAACAATGAGCACAGGAGAAATCCCTTATCCTACAGGGGCCCGGCAGCATGCTCGCCATTACCATAGTCATTTAAATACAGTAATCTCATTTTCTGCCTCAGCCGAGGGGGCATGCTAAATTTCCCAGTGTGACGGGAGGAGGGAGGGAGGGAGGGGAGCGCACGGCGTCCAGGGCATGCAGGATTAGTGACTTCTCTCAATCTGTGTTCGTGGCTGAGTTTGTGGGCTGCAGTGGTGGCACACTGCAGAAAGAATATCCGTTTTAACAAGTGATTGCTGTCTAGTATTGAGTCCTTAGAATCGAATCCTGCTTTATTACGATTTTTGTGCTTATGGTCATCATGCTTTGGTTATAATTGTACTCACGTAATGAATTGCTAAGTTATGGGAATGCAGTGACACCGCTGAAAAGGAATCCGGCGGGTTCTGAAGAAATTTCTAGTCAGGGAGATAAAATAAAGGCTAACTTATTTTTTGTTAAATACTACTTGCCATGCAATGAGATATTATTTATGGTGTGTTCTCTTTCAGTTTACGTCGAGTTTCTTGCCCAGTCACTTTTTTCCCAACATTTCAGCAGTCACAGATTACAGTGCTGTCATGACAAACACAAAAGAAGGACAAAGCCTACACAATGAGGCCAGAGTTGTCATCAACCAGAATAATCCTTTAAATCAAGAGACCAAAAAATCGTTCAGTTTATAAAAGATAAGTTGCCTCAGCCCACGGTGACTTCCTCACATGTCTTGTCTTGTCATACCAAAGGCCCACAACCCAAAGATACTCAATTTACAACCATGTAGAACGGAGAAAAGCAGCAAATCCTCACAGTGGGGAAGCTAGATCCACTGTTGTCAAATAAAGAACCACTACAGCGGTTCACGACTGGCTTTTAGTCCCGAGGATGGATCAAACTCCAAAAACAACGGATATCCCGTAATGCAACGCAATAGTATCTTTTCATGAGACAACCTCTTTTCTTTTTTTAGTCTCTCTTGATGTGAAATACTGTTGAAGTTCCCCATTAATATTGTGATGATTGAATGATAGATAGATAGATAGATAGATAGATAGATACTTTATTCATCCCCAGGGGGAAATTTGTTAAAGTTAAAATGTTGCATTAATCATTTCAGCACCGACATCAAGCGTTAAGTATCGAGTGTCTTGTTTCAACAAACTCAAACACACAAATTCTTGGAACAAGTTGATGTGCAATGGCAGATTTGTTCAAGAAAACACAACTTTTAGGACTTTATTGACAAAAAAAGGGGGGGGGGACATTTTTTGCAGTGTCTATGCATGTGCTATAGTGAGTGTGTGTGTGTGTGTGTGTGTGTGTGTGTGTGTGTGTGTGTGTGTGTGTGTGTGTGTGTGTGTGTGTGTGTGTGCGTGTGTGTGTGTGGGTTGGGGTTGCAGCAGGAGCTTTGGGGATATCATTTCAGATCGAACTACAGAAAAGAGGAGCGGGGGAGAAAAAGCTGTTTCCACATAAGCTGTTTTCATTCTTCTCCGCTTCCGGTCCAGTGGAACAGTTGATGAAGTTTAAATGAAGCAGAATTCGGAGATCAAGCAGACACAGGAGCCGGTGCTGATGGTATCCGTGAGGCCCCCCGCGCGTGGGGAAATCGAAACCGGAGGGGGGGGGGGGGGACAGCTGACCTGGATGAAATCAAGAGGAAGAGAACCACGGAGAGAGAGAAAAAAGAAAGAGTGAAGGCGAGGGGGGCGGGGGGCTGAGTGAGATAAGGGGATGAAGTATCCCCTAAATGTGATAATCTCCAATCACCTCTAACATCAATTCTGCCAAGGCCCGGGTTAATGAGCTCACAGCCGATCAAGCGTTATGCACCGGCGCCCCCAACGCCCCCCCCCCCCCCCCCACCCTCGATTCTCCCTTTCTCCCCCCTCGCTGTCGCTCTCATCATCATTGTTGTTCTTTTGATTTAATCCCTCTTACTTCAGCTGATTTGAGCAAGATGGGAGAGAGGGATGGAGGGAAGGGAAAAGCCTATTACCCAAGCTCCTCTGCTCTCAACTATCTAAATGCTAACGATGTGAGGGGGCGAGAGGGAGAGGAGGGGAAGGATACGAGAAGGAGGAAAATGATGATGGGAGGAAGACAACCGGGGGGAATTGGGAAAAGAGAGCGCGAGCGTGTTGGCAGGAGAGGACGAGATGCAGCAGAGGGGGGCTAATCTGTTGCTGCTCGAGGTCTCCGGGAGCAGTTTGGTTATTTTGAAAGCAGGTTAGCCGAGGAGAAAGCCCGGCGTCCCGTGTGCTGACCCTCCGTCCCCGGGGGTCAAAGCACCTGGCCTTGCCTCTTTGCTTCCGCTCGAGCGGTCATGACACACCAACACCAACACCTCCTGTCCTTGTCCGAGCTTATTCTCTCCTTTTTTTTTAACCTGCTTTCACTTCTCTATTGATCGAAACACGAGGCGAGCGCCTCCGCCTGCTGCAAAGAATTAGGTGTTGTGGATGTGATTCGGCCTGGCTGGTGTAGTTGGTCGGAAGAGACTGGGGTAAAAGCTGCGGGTCACCTTGAACTGAGAGTAATGTCTTGTTTCGATCTGGTTTCTCGGCGGCAGCGCCGAGGGCCCGGGGATTGTTTCGTTATGAGTTCTCGCTCTGCCTCCTGAACAATTGTTTTCTTAGTTAGGCTTCTAGATACAGTACCCAGAGGCCCTAAAAAACAACTGAGTAAATATTTGGCAATTGCTCGAGCTGAAAATGATGATTATGAGCCGAGGTTTGGCACGACCACGGGATGCCGTGTCTGCGCCACCACAATTCAAACCCGCCGCTTTAATTGGAACTACAAATTCTCCGAAGAGAGCAGGCGCGATCCATTGTTTCCCCTTGTTTAATTTAGCTCTTTTGTGAACTTTGCAATTACGCGGCGGTAGGTAGCGAGGCACCTGTGTGTGTCGCGGATTAATTGCCTCGCAAGTTCACACGGCGGCTCGGCTGATTTACATGGCGATATGAGGGAGGGGAACACGCTCGCAATGTGCCGCTCTTTCAACTGCAACAATCATTTTGATTTTTTTTTTTTTCTTTCACCGCCTGGCACTCAGCATTTCAATTCATCTTGAATAACACAAGAACAATGGGGGGAATTTGCTCGAAAACACGCACGCACGCGTTTGGGCTCGTTCGCGTCCGCCCCGGGAAGCACAGTCACTTATTCTTGTGCATAACAACTCTACCCCTCAGATTCTCCTCTTTCAAGAGTCCCATTTGATTTCATATTGGCCAATGAAACAGTGGAGGGTGAGAGGCAAGTGAACAATCAATCTTTGTAATGTGATCCACGGATTGAGCGCGGCGAGTAAATGTTTGCACAGGCAGCCATCCAAGCCTGCAGTCAAACGAATTCTGCAGAAAAAGGAATCTATCCAGGGCAGGCCTCTCTCTTTATCTCTCGCCTGCCCGACGGCAGCAGGGTATCAAGCACATTATATTCCAGCGCTCTGTGCATTTTTCATATAGGCTCGCCTTTTATGTTTTATGTACGCCAGCTCAGGGGAGAACAGCTGTGTGGGCGCCGCATCCTCTGTAAGTTTAGAGGGAGAGGGAGAACTCATTTCAGTGGGAGAAGTGGAGCAGAATGCCAAACGCAGCGAGCGCGGTACCTGCGAACAAACAGGAGCTGCAGACCAAGGCCTGCCTCAGCTATCACATTACCATAATACACGGAAACAACACCTCGCATGCTGTTACCGCAGTAATTTGAAAACAGATTGACAGGATTTACAAGTTCTCAGCTTGTCTTCGCTGTGACCTCTGTGACCTCAATCTTCACTGTCAACTTTTGGAGTAAAATCGTACGTTGGAAGCTTATTCGCAGTTGTTGCAGACTTTTCCAGGATAATCTGGTATTATATATAATAATGGAAATTGATTTTTATTTTTATTTTTTCACGTTGCATTTGGTTTTTGTGGAACTGTGTTTCGATCAAAATGGAAAAGAATATATATATATATATATATATATATATATATATATATATAGTGTGTGATTTTATAATTGACCCTACTTGCTCCTTCATACAGAGTTGATAAATCCCTCAGGCCTGTTGGATTATAAAACAGCGTGTGTGGAAGATACTGTGAACAGATCAACAGCAACATTGTGAATTATAAGTATGTGCCATCTATGCAAAGTGTTGTGTTGAAGCCTTTGCTTCTTTCTGCTGCTAAAGCCTTCAGTAGAAACACATGAACACAAAAGTAACAAGACACAAAGTCGAGTTAGATTTAAGGGTCAAATGTTAAAATGTAAAAGTGTTTGTGGCGGATGCAGTTTAAATGAATTCAAACTGTTTTTTTGGTTGAACAACATCAGATTATATTTAGATAAAAAAATATCTAGAAACTGCAGGAATTAACTCTTTCAGGAAGAAAGATTTAGAAACGACAAACTACTAATAATCTGTATGACAACAAGTCTATACGACCGTATTTTAAATTAATTAACAAGACCCGTTGTAGCGTTATAAATTAATATCTATATTTCATACAGAATGAGTGCATCCCTTACAAATATTAGCAAACAAAACCTCATAGTGCCTGACTTTAAATGTTGTTTGTACAGTAATCATTATGGCCTCAGGCATTTATTTAAAAATGCATAGCACTTTATTTTGTACATTATTTTATTCCTTGCTCTTGTCTGAGTCTAAATGGCAAGATTATGTTGATGCATACTTCTTATGTTGATTCATAAAAGTAAACGGTAATACCCAGTGCTTTAGGTATGGAGGTGAAGTCATTTTTCGGAGTAATCTATTAATCTTCATCTGATCAAACCTGAGTGGAGCTAGCCTCAGAGACTCACTCCTCACAGACTGAGCTCCTCTGCTGGAGGTGAAAGATTTCTGTTTAGAGGGACACACTGCCACCCAGTGTTACAGGCTGAGAGGCAGGATGAGCTGAACTTTGACTAAAGTCTGTCCACTTCATGACACCAGCCACTTCTCCTCACCTTCCTCAGCATGAATGATCCTGTCTGATGTCCGTGTAGTCCGGAGAATCGGAAGTATGAGAAGTACCCACCGCTGTGAGCGATACATCTATGGGGAAATAAAACACACTGCTCAGGGAGCTTCACTTCCTCAACAGCCGTATGACCCCAGGCCCTCAGTCCATATAATAAGCCTATCAGGCATATACAAATCTGTCTGGACCAAACTAGCCAGAGGATCAATATTGACCTGTGATACACTTATATGCAGCAGCTCCTGTCTGCCACCTTGTGTTTTACAAACTAGCAGTGGGGAGCGCTCAGGAGGAAAATGGGGAGGAAGTTCACCTGTATGCAGTAATCGTGATTTATTGAAATATGTTTTTCTTCATAATAGAGAGGACCAGCGTGGCTCTGTAGTTACTGAAGTATCTAGAATGGGGTGATTGTTTCCATCCATTACAGTTTTGTTTTCGTCCTGATTATCCAGAGAGAGCTGATGACTTTTTAAAGAACAACTTAAAGAAGGAGTTTGACATTTTGTGAATGGGAATTTTAATTAAATGAGAATATTATTATGTCTGTAAACTGCATTATGCGTCTATGGATTATTAAACAAGTGAGATTCTGAGATTCTGTTTCCAGTCTTTATGCTAAGCTAAGCTAACTGCCTGCCGGTTCCAGCTGCATTCAGCGTACACGCATGAAAAAAAATGATAGAATCAAAAATGAATTATTGATATCATGTTCATAATACATTGTGTAAATAATCCAGCGCCTCTTAAATCACACTTTTGTACAGTGATGTACAGTTTACAGACTTTCTCTCCATCTACGCTCTTATTTTTTAGTGACATTTATTTGCCAAAAAGAGACAAAATGCACAATGAACAAAGTTAAAGATGAGTTTTACTTACAGCACTGTTATTTTTTTGGGTCACAGTTTCTATAGATCTCACGATAATATCGTTATCAGGATATTTAGGATAGTGACAGCAAGTTTTTAAATGTATGCAGACGATAATGTTGTATATCTGGTGGAACTACTAAGAACCACGAAGACTAATATTATCCCTAAATAACTATTACTATCTTAGATATAATATGATCTGTTTATATATGGGACGCTTTCATACTTGAGCTGAGTTTCCTGAGTTTCTTAATCTTCTTAAATATGACGAAATACTATCTCAATAATTGCTATCTTGCTAGCTTATCTGAGTATGAGATATCAAAATCTTAGTGTCGATCTGATTGCTGATGTCAGTGAGACATACAGTGGGCCCTGAAGGCTATAGTCAAATGTTTGCCCCCTTCAACAGGCGTCCAACCTGCCTCCCACAATGAAACCGGGAGCGTTTCAGAGCAGGTATGTCACAGGTGCCAAATGTCTCCCGTGAAGCCTGAATGGCTCCGGTACAGCCTTCCATCTGTTCGTCGAGATTCCTCTAGTTGTATTTTGACAGACTTTTGAAATTGTGTGGCTGCTTTACATCCGGCATTTTCACATGTTCAATGATTTATCCAACAGGTCATCATTTCTGTACATTGCGCACACTATCTCACGATAATTGATCATTACAACACATGGAAGTTCCACTATGTGGTCAAAAGTCATTGTTCCACCGTGCACGTGCCATTTATATATATATATATATATATATATATATATATACTGCATATACAGCATTCAAATATTCAGAATGGCAACTGTTGTCTCTGCAGGGGAAATAAACAGCTGGGAACAAGGTGATGTACTTTATGCGGATTGTCTTGGACAGTTGTTGTTCATGGAGAAATTATGAATTCACACGTCAACCTCCATCTAGTCACACTATCGAATCCACAAACCCCTCCACTGCACCAACTGCAGAAAGGATATCTGACACCATTTGTTTACTAATATTATTTGAATACCAAAATACATAATGGTTCACATATTACTGGGGTGATAACATAGTTGAATGAAACCCAGAAGGATGAACCTTGTTTTTTCCAAAACTAACCCAGTCTGTTTCTGTTTTCCATTTGTTGACTCCTTATCGGCTCTGATATAACAAACTAGACAAACTGAATGTTCATAAAGGTAATTCTTTTTTCAATATAGTTCAATATATTTTTCAGACTTAGATTACACTAGATCAGTTCAATTGACTCATTGGCCACTGCTGTAGTCTGCTGATTGTTGCACTATGAAACTCACTGGAACCACCCCAGTGACCCCCAGTGGTTAACCAATCACCTTTCAAACATCTATAGGGCCGAGATAGGAGTTCTTTAAGCAAATCTGTGAATACAAAAATATGTCCTGTGGTGTGTCTCCATTTACCTAAAATCCTCCTGAAGATACAGCAGAAACATCTGGGATGTAAAGCTATTTTTAAACTATTACTGTAAAACATATAATTTGCACTGCATTCATCATTTTTTGGCATGCTACTTTGCATGTAGACCTGAAGCACCATAATAATTGTAATCTATATCGATTGCATGACTTTCTTTGTATCGTGAAACATTAAACTGGCTGGTGTAATCCCTATCTGTACATGTTCAAAGATCTGAGTGGGCAGCGCAGACTATTTGGCCGCTAATCGATTCTTTTGTTCACCTCAATCCTCATCAGCATGAGGCTGAGCCTCCCATTATTGACCACGAAAAGAAGGAGAGGGACGGAGAAATGGACAGACAGAGCATGAAGAGAGATAGTTAGGGATGGGGAGAGATAACGAGGAGGGCAAAGTACCCTGTAGGATTAGCAAAAAGGGTGGATAATAGGGAGCAAGTGTGACTGCAGATACAGTGGCCTGTCAAGTGAGGGGGGGGGGGGGACTGGGGATGAGCGAATCATACGCTGTAACTTATCCTCCCAGTTCACCAGAGACCAAAGACACTTTGGTTTATGGAGGCAGGGAGGCCAGACTCCAGGTAGCCGCTGGGAAATAAGAGGGCATTTGTTCACGCCTGAGAGGGTCTTCCCTCTACCTAACTGGCCACACTGGCCACCAGACCTGTACACTGGTCCCAGCTTGGTGCTTTGTCAATGTGCTGTGACTAATCCAGGAGGGGTCCCGCATTTTCTCTCACCCTAATTAAAAGAGGATTAGATGGGATGGAGCTCTGGGCCACTCCAACATGCACGAACCACCATCACTTCACTCTCCCAGGATAATCACACTTGCTGGAATTGCCTGGATTTTCTGTGCAGGCCACCACCTGAACTCCACCGACGGGGCTGCCTCTGAAATAGTAGCTGAGACTAAATGAGGCTTACCGATATGGATTGGTCCACACAAAAAAGGGCACTGAAGCAATTCCCAAATACACACTGCAAATCTGCTTTATTGTATAGCTTATGATTATAAGATTTAATGCTGATGGTCATTTTTATAATAATATCTGCATGTGCTGTGAGGATATCTAAAGGGCTTTTAATTACAGTGAGCTGCTTATTTTATTTTTGAATATACGCTGTTCTTCACAAATTTCCACCAGTCTGCTAATTTATTGTAATTTAGGGCAACTCTTCACAGTTCATTTAATTGAACAGCAACATCAGCTCCATTAGAATATAGTGTAAACTTAAGGAATCAATACCACATCACTTGAGGATTAACTGAATAAACAGACTAATCAACCTGCAGGCATGACTCCAGCATCATGTTACAAAAGGCCTGGCTTGTGTGTTCGTGGGCAGTTTTTGCCCAGCACACAGACCTATAGGCAGCTCGAGATGGACCAGCCCACGGGGAGGTCACATAAGGACTATACTGACACCAGTGGTCACTATAGCTGGATTTCCATCCAAATACTTCTTACTGACCTCATTCTCAACTATGTGTTCATTTACGATGAGTCAAAAGAAACTAAAAAGGAAAAAGCTAATATTCTTAAAGGTTTTTCAAACTAATTGTGATGATGTGTTTTTCATAAACACCGAAATTACACAATAACTAAGATAAATGGGATAGTAATGGAAATTTAGTTTTGAAATTGATAATGACAACAACACACATATACCACCAGGAAAGGTCATGCCCATTGTCACTCCCATGACTATAGTGCTCATTGTGTTGCTCTTAAGGTTATTTGTTTTATGTCAAAGTGTGTATTTGCTTTTGTTATCCACCAACAACATATGTGAGCAGTCATCTTCATTTTTCTTCTTCCCATTTGTTATGTAGCCACTATAGATGTTTTTATTCACTTATCCCCTTATATGCTTGAACTGGTGACATTTGTATTTATTTCTCAAACTTGCTCTGCAGCTGTAAACAGGCATGGCTAACGGTTGCAGGCACCCTGTGCCCGTAGACATGTCTGATTTTGCATTGCAATAGGTTTGCACTTATGGACAGCATTTCACACGATTAACCTTTGTAAAACTGGAGTGACAATAACCATCTTCAGTGTCGAATCCTACCACTGACAGTTAGTTTGGAAAGGTTATTATTGGGAGCTGCTTTCAGCTGTGAAGTCATTCTGCACAGTGGCCTATAAATAGCCATCTCATACTAGCCAGTTTAAAGTGCTGGTGAATTTAGATCCCAGCTGCCACAGAGAATACTGCCCCGCTGGTATGTGGGTGGACCTCTGAGGCCTTGACCTCATCCCAGAACATTGTGTTAGTGCCTGATGTTGGGTGTTGGGTGCAATGTATTCTCAAACCCATTTGCAGCTTGAATTGTCAGTCACAGATTTTGGACGTCATCCAGTTCCAGCACAAACTAAACTGTAAACTTAACTGTTGCTTTTTGATCGGTCAATCATGATGTTTTAGAAATGTAGCCTGGAAGAAAAGCAACAGTACCAGGATGGTTTAAGACTGCATTTGAAAAACAAATGGAAGACTTTGCACGTCTTTACTGCTTCTGCAGCAAAAGACGGACCATTAAAATGAATTGTGTGTATGAATTTGGTCTACTCTGTTGAAGGCTGAACCGCCTGCAGAACGTGCCTCCCTTTCTGCGTCACTGCACCTACAAGTCACCCATAAGGGAAAAAACCCAAACAAGAGGGCACCACCCCCCCTCAGCAGCAGCTCACAGGGACACGGCCGCTCCGGTAAACACAGGGCTGCAACCGCTCGGCTGCAACCGCTCGCCTGCACCGTTACATATTATATCTCTCGTATGTTATGGATACCGACAACGAAGAAGTTGCAATGAAAGACTCCAGAAGACGAGAACGTCAATCGGGTAACGCTCGCTTCACGTTACTTCTTAAATGTGCTATTTCGGGCAGCTTGGCCACAGAGGCCGTCGCAGCTTGCGTTGAATTCAGACACCTAACGTTAACGGCTGTGCAGCCATTGGCTATTGTTTTGAAGGAATACTGTTATTCCGTGAAGATAGCTGGGTTAAACCCTTGACGACCACTGTAGCATGTGTAGCTTGTGCAGCTAGCCTAGTTAGCTTAATCTACCTAAATGACTCTTCGCCACAGGGTGGGTTCAGCTGGTGAAGCCTCGTGCCAATCACTATTGATCATGTCAGTGACGTAACGGCAGGGATGATCCGCAGCATCAGCACCAAGGCCACCCATTGACATGTATTGTTTTCATACCATGTATCCGTTATTCAGCCCTCACTACTGCAACGTTACTGTGAGTCGTTCAATGGCGTTCTGACTTATCACTTTGTCTGTAGGTCACATCACTTTACATGACGTTCAAGGTAGGGATCTCATTCATCGCATGTCCGTACCTCACCCTGACTGAGCTAGTGACCTGCTGCAGGCAGGGTGTGTGTGTGTGTGTGTGTGTGTGTGCGCGCGCATAGGTGACACGAGACATGACTAACCACAACACATTTACAATAAGCAGGTGTTTAGAGATGGATGAAAGCTGCTCTGGGGCATGATTGGATTAGAAGTGTGTGCTTTTAGTAAGAGCTCACATCTGAATGAACTTGCTTCTCTTTAACAGCTGTTTGCACGTGCATCAGATTGGGTGTATATTGAGATATTCCCACGCTTGTGTTTGTCTTCTTTCCCCCCTCAGCTTTGGAGAATTCAGACTCTGACATCGGCTTGTGTGGCTGGCTGTTGGTGTCGCTCTCCATTCTCCTCATGCTGATCACTCTGCCCATCTCCGTATGGATGTGCATTAAGGTCAGCTGCTGGTCAACTCCAGTTCATTTCCCACTTTACAAGCAAAGCTAGCTGGTATTATATATCTATATTATTATCTGTTTTTATTACATTTAAATCGTAGGGTTTGTACAGCAAACTCATCGCCTATATTATGTGTATTTATTTAGGTCATCAGAGCTGGTGAATCATTGTTTAGCCTTTGCTTTACTAAAAGTATCCCCAGTGAGCAGTGTGATTTGTGCTTTTTCTTAAAAGTAGTACCCATCAGCATATCTCAATATCTAACTACATGTAGAATGTCACATAAGAGAAGGAACAGACTCGCATACAAGCCTGCGGTTTGTCTCTGTACACAGATTGTGAAGGAGTACGAGCGAGCCATCATCTTTCGCCTGGGGCGCATTTTGCGAGGAGGAGCCAAAGGTCCAGGTCAGTGTCTTTTTTTTCTTTTTTTATACACACCAAATCACACCAAATAAAATATTGTGACATTTTTTACCAAATACCTCTGTCAATACTGTGATGATAGTGAAGGGTTGGCACATATTCACACAATGAGATTTTGATTCATCAGTAACATGGATATAATGACCAAGTGGGTGAATTAAAACAATAGAACAGTCCAGTTAGTTCAGAATCATAATAAGGCCTTTAAAAACCCAAGGAAAGACAACGCTAAGGCAATATCTCCTCTGATATCAAGATATCGATCTAATATTGCCGTATTGCCGTCCTACTTCAAACGTGGTTCACGTGTCTGTGTGTCCCCTCTAGATTATGTTACACTAAGATGCTTTTTCTTTTTAACGCTGATGGCAGACCGACTAAGATCTAAACCAGGCAGCAGAAACCACAATAAATAATATGACGGAGCACAGATATGATGCCAGAGCTGTAGATAGTGTAGAGTTCCGGTTTGTTTATCATACCAACTTTTAAATATAATCGGGTACAGTGCATCAGTGAGCACATGATCAAATATTCTGCTCATCTTGTTGGTCCTTTGTCTTCAATACAGTCCATTCAGACCACCTCCTGCTCGACCGACGTGTGTCACGATGAGTGTGATCCACAGCACCTTGTGTAGCTGAGGTTTACGTTGTGCCTATAGCCTACTTCATGGTAGTCTAGACTAGAGCTCATCCCTGGTGCTCTGTGTGCTGCCGCTGCTTAACAAAAGTGCTGTGTCGGTGGAACGGAGGTCCTCGGGGACCGCCGGAAGACAATAGCTCTATTGTTTTTTTTTAATGTTCATAAAATGTAACTGATTTCACAAAAATGTAGGATATTACCACTGCTGTCTCCTGCTGCTTAAAAAAACAACACAACATGTGTTGCTGAGGTAGGCTGCGTGTTTATTTGAATATAAAACAGGGGACGTGAGATCCAATCACAAATGAGGAGACGCATCCTGATGCCAGGTGTCCCTGTCTGCCACCTCCAGACAGACTTCTCGACGCAGATTCATCAGCAGACGCTTGGCATTTCCCCAGCAAATGCTCTGCTAAGCCTTCACTGCACCCATTTAGTTCTTGTGCCGCTGAAGAAAACGCGCGTTCGCTTGTATTGAGCTCTTTTGACTGACTTGGACAGCTTTAATAAACCCTGCGGCTGCTTTGTCAGTAAATTTAGGATCATTGTTCTGAAATAGTTTTTTTTTTTTAATACCTACACTTTTCACCAAATACAAATATACACACTAATAACCTCCCTTAAAGCTGAAAGTCAGCCCTTTAACCTCATAGTCGGTGTTTAATTGCAGTGTTGGTGTCCAAATCCTTAAACTTCTGTTCTTTGACAGGACGTTTAGCGGCTTTTTCCTCAGGAAGAACACGAAGAACATGTTCACTTCAGCCTGATGGATACTGTGCTTTTAAGGCTGATACCGATACCCAATATTTAGTATTATCCGATACTTGTCGTCGTCGTCTGTGACTCTTGATTGTCAACAGCCCTAAAATCACAGAGTGTAACCTTTTTAAAGCCCAAATTATAGTGGTTGGTGCCTGCAAGTAATCCCTAAATGTTACATCATGTAAACAAAAGTTTCATACATAATGTTTCACATATCAATGCTCATCAGATATTGTTTGTATACAATCCAAATTCTGTTACCGTCTGTATTTTCAGTATGCACTTCTATTTGAATATTTCATGACAGACATGTTTGCTCTATGAAAGAGTAAAAGAAGACTTAAGAGTCTCCCACCATGCGAGGCTGCACTACAATGCACTGCAAGGCCTAACATCAGCACGTCAAGCAGTTGTGACCATATACACATTCTTAGTTTTGACACTTAACTCTAAGAACGGCTGGGACTAATGAAAATGTTCTTAGTTCTGCAGGTGTTTGAGCTTTAATCGAGCTATTGGGCAAATAAAAACCTAGTGACGGAGCAAGAGAAACAGTCCGGGAATCACCAGAGTCATTACAATTCAACCAGAGGGAGACATGAATATCTCTGCACCATACTTTCACACCCATCCCCTTCCTGCTGGGCCAGGCTGACAAACGACAAGTCAAATACAAATTACAATTACAAATTTAAAAAAACGGAGAAATACGAAGGCCTAATAATAACAAGAAGCAGAAGCTCCACCTCAAAGTTCTGCACAAGTTTAGAAGGGCTCCCAGTCCACAGAGCCTTATTGCTGCTGCTGCTGCATGTGTTTCTGTTCAAGGTCTGAGTGATTAAATCATTCTATTCTCAGCGACGTGACTCCTGTTTTGAGAGGCGGTGGATTTGTTTAAGTAAAACAAAAAAAAGAAATAAAAAAATACCGACTCCCACGAGGAATAATTTGCATGCATCTCATAACTGGCTGTCTTTTCATCTTTGATTTCTTGTTTTACGGGATCTAAAAAAACCAGGCAGTGTCCTCTCAAACTGCTGAAATGTGACTCCTCGGAGTGCCAGGGGACCCCTGTTTATGACAGTGTGGAGTAATTATAGCTCTCCGCCAGCAAACTTCACCTTCCCGAGGAGCTGGAGGAACCGACGCCGTAGCTGAAATCAGCATTTAGTTCCCCGTAATGCCCCTCGCCCTCCCGCTAATAATCTGGCCTCCTCTCTCTCCATCTACAACGCCTCTTACACCGTTGTGACTTGTGAATATTTACTGCAGTTTAAAGCAGGCTTGCTGGGGTAGTTTGTGATAAAATGAAAAGGCTGTGTTTGTGGAACATTTTGCATCTGTATCCACTTCCCCTCTGCCATCAACAGAGGTGTTTATTGGAAACGGGTTTTTTTTTCCCCAGCATTCTTATTTGTGGTATTTTCCACTGGACCACAAGATGGTTTACAGGAGTCTCTTGTGTGTGAGGGCAACTGAGGCCTCTCCTCTCGTCTGACAGGAACCGCAATCGTCGAGAATGCTGGAAACGCCACGAGGAGACTGCCGTTGTCTTCCTCTCCCGCTCCTGAACAGATGGCTGTGATCTCACCATTTAAGAACACAATATCCTGACGGGAAGCCGCCCCCCCCCCGCTAGTCTTTCTTACCGGTGTGGCGTTAATGTTTGCTAAATGATGGCACACCTAGCACATGTCTGTTCCACTCAGGCACATGCCACGTGTTGTCTAATGCACTAATTCAATCATTTGCGACTTGAAACCCGGCGCATGAAAGCTGCGAGTATCCGCAGCTTTGCCTCGCTGTCGGCACAGCTGCAGTCTTACAAAGAGAAGCTCGACGTGGCCTCCTGCCAGAATTCCATTCATCCCGGTGTTTTCAAACATTTGTGAAGACGCTTCCTCATTATTGTGTTTACAGGGGCTTTAGTCTTTGTTTAAAAAACTGTTTGCGTTCTTGTGATTCCGCAGGGCTGTTCTTCATCTTGCCGTGCACTGACAGCTTCATCAATGTGGACATGCGCACCATCACCTTCGACATCCCCCCCCAGGAGGTATGACTCGCACACTTCCAATTACATGAAACAAACACTTTGTCACACTCGCAGACATTCAAAGGACATCAAATTAATTGTAATCACTAAACAATTTCTCCCTTTTTTATTGCCTTAACGTGTGTGTTAAATCCCCGCCCCGCTCTCAGGTTCTGACCAAAGACTCTGTGACGGTGAGTGTGGACGGCGTGGTGTACTACCGGGTCCAGAATGCCACTCTGGCTGTGGCCAACATCACTAATGCGGATGCCGCTACCCGGCTGTTGGCCCAGACCACCCTGAGGAACGTCCTGGGCACTAAGAACCTGTCGGAGATCCTGTCCGACCGGGAAGAAATCGCACACAGCATGCAGGTAGAGTCCAGTAGCTGTTAGCTGTTAGCATTGTGATCCAACACAACACATGCTGCCATAGCTGTGGGGAGGAAGACATACAGTGTGTGTGAGTTGGGGAGTTGTGTGATGCGTCCTTCGCATTAACCTCAGAGCCAAACACTTAGGAATTTATTGTCACTCTTTTTAATTAGTTCAAACTTGACTTTTTGAAAAACGTAACGGATCAAATATGTATATTTGTTGGTAGTTTCATAATTAAACCTTTTAAATACTGCATGCCGGTAAAAGTACTTTATATAAGGTGCTTTCCCCTTATTGGTCAGCTCTTGTGTGACCCTGAAGACA
The DNA here is from genome assembly GCF_910591455.1 of Pholis gunnellus. Classification (NCBI taxonomy): domain Eukaryota; kingdom Metazoa; phylum Chordata; class Actinopteri; order Perciformes; family Pholidae; genus Pholis; species Pholis gunnellus. The sequence goes on along the minus strand of NC_136545.1, from coordinate 5,820,782 downwards.
TTTGACTTCACATTCAGCCTCCTCTTTTATGCTGCGTGCTGCTTTTCCTCCAGTCGACACTTCTTAGGATACTCTCTGTGAGCTGTGTTCATGTAAACGTTGGAATGCAGAAAATGCTTTGCATGATGCTGTGATGCATATTCCTCGACAGTTCTGACTCATTATGTCAATATGCTGATATTTCTTATATATATATATATATATATGTTGTAAATACGCTGTTCTGAAAGTCTTGACCCCTGCAACAATGCACCCTGAAGCATCATGCAGAAAACCTGTTCATATAAATATGTTAGGTAGTCAGTAAAAATAGATCAAGGCGATAATATGAGCCTCCTGACTGGCTGGTGGAGAAAACAGAATGCAGGATTACAGTGGCACCTTGCCTTGGAGCCAGTTTGCCTGAACTCGGTGTCAGTTAAACTAACAAACTGCAGTTAAAGTGTGTATCCGCTGTAAACCAAGAAAACCTGAGGTAATCCTGTGCTCCGTGTAGAGCACAGCTGTTAGTTTGCCTTTCGGAGTTCAATTATTTATTGATTCATGAAACTTTTACTTCCAGTTTATGTCGAGCTTCTGTCACTGATTTAATATTTATTCCTGATGCACACGCAGTCGGAAGGTTTGTCAGCAATCAGTCGGTAGTTCATTTACATTAAAATTAATTAAGATACAAAAAAATGTAAAATACTGAAGGTTTTAGTTTTGCTGAAATACTGCTCGTGTTTTCAGCCCATGTACATCGTTTACAAAGCGTTCTAATGTGACTTTTAGCACACGGAAAAACTACATAACTCAGTGTAATAATACTAACAGTTATAAATGACACAATGATGTACAGTCTGATTGTACATCAAGACAATATAAACACTTTGCAGTCTGAGGTTTACTCGCGTCACTCTCTTATTCCCTTCCTTCCTTCCTTCCTCTGTCAACATCCTCTTCGGTCTCTTCTCCTCTGCCATGATGTCCATACTGAGAATATGGAGCTAGCTTCTTCTTCTAGTTAGCTGATGGTGTGTGACGTTGTACCGTTAAGCATCACACACTTCTCAGTTCCCAGTTCACCGTCTCCACTGAAGAACGGTGAAACCTCCTCCTCCTCCTCCTCCTCCTATAGTATATTGTGCTGGGGGTTTGCCGCCATCGTCTGGCACAGGACTGAGTTGATAAAGTATTTAGACGTCAACATCTGTTTGAATATGTAATCACACAGATGAAGTCTCTGGTTCAGTGTTCAGACGACTATGAGCGTGTAGTGATGATTGCTTAAATCGCAGAAGCTGTGAACTAACAGTGAATCTGCTGCTGCTGCTCTAAGAGCCTTGATTGAATCACTGTTCAATAAATAACATTTAAACTCAGTGGTCTTTATAGACCGATTCAGAGAGCGTTAGCTTTAGACCTTATAATGATGTTTTCACAGTCGTAGTCTTTGTCTGATTTTAATCAAAAACTAACAAGAACGAAGCTCCTTTCTCCAACAGCTCCACTGTACAGACACCGGACTGCCTTCATGGTCTCAAGGCTCCCGATGTGTAGGTGCTCATCTGCATGAAATACTTGATGCATAACAGGGAAAATAAGTAAACAGTTGTGGCAACAGTTTTGCATGTGTCATTTTAGCTGTGCGCTAATTTCTGTCTGCAGGAGAGAAACATGCGCTCAGGTGGAGCTCCATCTGCTGGACAAATTGGAAAGAGCACGATGGTTGGCTTTGAGAGAGAAAAGAGTTTTGTGCGGATCTTGGTCTCTGATCTTTAGCTTTTTCCTCTGAAGTGTTGACATGTAGCCAGTGTTTGTCAAATGCTGACAAAATGAGATATTCCGACAGACGCTCCGGGAAACTCAAGCAAAACATGTTGAACGCTCTTGTCTCCTCTAGTCCACTCTGGATGACGCCACGGACGACTGGGGGATCAAGGTGGAGCGGGTGGAGATCAAAGACGTCAAGCTGCCCCTCCAGCTCCAGAGAGCCATGGCGGCTGAGGCTGAGGCCAGCCGCGAGGCCAGAGCCAAGGTGAGAGGTGGTTCTGTTCAAACCGGTTTCTATATTTACACCGGTATTCATTCATCGTTTGTAAATGTCGGTATTGATGTCGTGCATGCGGGCGTCCCTCACCCTCTGTGTTGTTTTTCCTCTCAAAGGTGATCGCGGCGGAGGGAGAGATGAACGCGTCGCGGGCGCTGAAGGAGGCCTCTCTGGTGATTGCAGAGTCTCCGTCAGCCCTGCAGCTGCGCTACCTTCAGACCCTCAGCACCATCGCCGCCGAGAAGAACTCCACCATCATCTTCCCGCTGCCCATGGAGATGATGCAGGGCTTCATCAAACGCTGAGGAGGGAGTCTCGAAACACTACTGTTCACATTAGCGATGTCAGTTTCGGTTCATTTTGCTTTCGATAGGCCGACACCCATTGACCAGTAACTAACCGGTTCATTTTTAAGAAAAGAAAAAAACCCGACATGAATTACTAAAGGCGCTGTCCTTTTACTCCGACGCTCTGTTGACTCAAAGAGCTTTGGCGCCGCATTTCAAAGCGCTACATCCAATTTTAATGTTTTGTATTTTAAATGCCTTTTATTCCATCTGCTGTTGGCTTTGCAGACGTTTATTATTATTCTTATTATTCAGGCCTCAGATGCTCCGATCGATCGTTATCAGCTGATATTCATTCTATACAGTTTGATCGGTGGCCTCTATAAAAGCTAACCGTGGACATCACTCGTTCACACACACACACACACACACACACACACACACACACACACACACACACACACACGCATCACTTACACACACATATTTAGGCCTCTGTGTCTATTAAGCATGTCTCTTTGAACCAGCAGTGCTAAGATGAAGCTTAGGAAGTTGTGTTTGTGGCTCCTGATGCACCAAGAACGTTTGGCGAATAACTAACTAATAACTAACTACCAAATGTTAGTTACCACAACAGCTCACCCTTCAAAGACCATAGCTGACAGCCGGCCCGCGTGAGAGGAAGTAACTCTACACCAGGAGGGAGCAGCAGTCTGCTCATTGAAAGTTTTTCTTTTTTTTACTGAATTTTAGGATAAAACTCATTCTAACCTCAGCACCAAACACTGGCATGCTGGCATGAAGATCTGCTGTTGCTCTTCTAGAGGCACCGGATGGATCCACGAAAAAGCTGCAGTGGCGTAATCCTGGTGGATTGCTTTTTGTTTGCTGTATCACAATACTAACCTACACGAGAGGTTGGCAGTTCTCTTAAAGTAGCCCCTTCAGAGAGTAGGGTTTGGACAAAGTGACATGCAAATGATAACACAGAAACACACACACACACATACACACACTACACCTTTTCTCCAGTTGCCAATACTTTTGTAGCAGATTACATAAAACTTGGCTGAGAGGTTGACAGTCAGGCTGGATATTACATGTATATGTTTACAGTATGCTTTCTGTTCATACATAGTATACAATATATTTAGAAAAGTGGACGAAATGTTAGGAACGCCTCACATAACCGTAGAGTTGTCTATGGCTAAAGTGAACACTTATCAGCTGTACAGGTGGCACTGTGTGTTTTCTAGGTTCCTATAATTTCGCCCCCTCCCCCCCCCCCTCCCCCGTCTGGTTTCACTGCTTAGGAGAAGCCTATCTCCAGTCGTTCTGCCAAAAGCCTTAACTTACTGCCATCGATTCATTTTACAGCCTAATATCACGTTTCTATGCACTACGAAATTAACAGTAAGGGACAGTATTTTATCACACGAGCTCTTTCTAGGTGCAAACAAGCCAAATAGTTCAACCTCTTTGTATTCATCTCGTTTCAAACTGACATGTAGTAGTTACATTTGTCCTCCTTTTGACATAGAAAGGACAAAGTGTAAATGTACGTTAAGAGTATTTATTTAGTGTAGGTCTGACTCAGTAGTGTTAATATTTATGTGTATCTATACATGGGTACATCAGTTTATTATAGTTTTGCTGTGACTAGACAGGGTTTCAGGTTCAAAGTAAGCGCTGTCGGCTTATTTATTTTTTTTAAAATACAAAGGCTGTTACATCATTTTAACTCCTGTTTTATTTGAGAAGCCACAACGGAGAGAGCGAGTATTATTTTTGCAACAGCTTGATAGCAAAGAATCTGGAGTAAAGATGGTTACATACATACGACCACATCGTGCTGCTGATCGCCGAGCAGCCACTCGGTCGTGTTGCATCATTCTCGTCCACTTTCTCAGCCGGCGTTGGCGTCTTTTAGCTCACTTCTCTTATGATTTGGCTTTCACTTTAAGAAGAAACCCTGCTCATTGTAGTATGTTCTGTTAATGTTCAACACATCACTTTTATTTGTTTAAGTTTTATTCAGAATTTATGGTTGTGTTTCTGCAGCTAACACAATTTATTTTGTACAGTTTGCTAATGTTTGATATAGTTTTATCCTGACATAATACGAATATACAAAGACTTTAAATAAAGACACTATCAAAAAAACATTTTTTGTTTTCTGGATTTTATTCTTTTCAAATCAGTGTACGTGTTTGTACAAGCAGAGCCATCAAACACTTGACACGTTTTATTGAAATTATAACAAGGGAAACCTTTAGAAAGTGTCACAGAAGACGTATCTGATTGTAAAGCAGCAAAGCGTTGGTTTCCCATTTAAAGTTGGCTACTGTAGCATCACACAAGCGTTCCTGGACATAAATCCAATTTAAAAATTTAAAAAATAATAATAAATATCGTAAGAGGCATCTTAACTGAAGGTGCAAACAATTTCTCTATAAAGGCGTCCTTAAACTGGAACAGGACCTTTTTAAAAAAAAAAAGCAGGTTTTCTGTAAACTAGAGGAAGAAATATTAAGGCATCGGTTGCATTTTCTTGGCAGGTGTCTTTTCTGATGTTGCAGCACACCAAGACTTTGTTTTTATTACATTTCACTAGTGGATAGGTGTTATCAATATATAAAACAAATGTGAAAAAATTGGCTTTAATAAAAGAAGCATAATGGGTTTAGTGCAAAACCTACAGGAAGCCTGAGTATCTGTGAAAGCTCTATTGCTATTGGTTGAGACAAAGTGAATTAAAACATCAAAACATCATCGACCAGCATCCCTCTAAAAAACAACTGAGTTTTCTGGGTGCATTGGCGGCTAAAAAAAGTCTCATGATTGGAGCTCAGTGCTTGCGGCGGAGCAGGGTGGGGGTGGGGGTGGGGGTGGGGGGGGTGGGTGGGGGGGGGGGGGGGGGGGGGGGGGTCAAAGGTCAGGGCCGGTGGGGGAGGTGAGCTCTCACAGGGCCAGTTCGGCCATGGCGCGCTCCAGGGGGTCGCTGGTCCAGTACTCGTGGTCCCAGCCCAGGAACCAGCCGGTGAAGGTGGGCGGCTCGAAGCCCTGCTTGATCTTGACGATGGGCGTCCTGCGGTCCCTGTTGGCCGGATCCGTCTCGATGTAACGGGCCGCTGAGCAAGATGAGGAAAAACACGAATCAGTGCTTGAATCACAAACGCACGCCAGAATAATGTGTGTTTGCTAAACGAGCAGAATCAAAATAGGATTGTATCAAAAATGTTCTTACCGGATGCCATCGCCTCAGTCTTCTCCTCCTCTTGGGCCTCGTTTCCGATCCAGACGAACACCTAAAAATGGGAGAATTTTATACACATTTGTTCCTTTCATTGTGGTGACTCTGCTCTGCATCTGTATGGTGCATCTAAAAGCTATTTACCTGGTCCCAGGAGTCCAAGATCATGACATCATCAGTGGCGAGGTCTTCCTGGGTCATCTCCCCGGGTACCTCCTCAATCTGAGAAGAGGAGAAGGATTTAGTGGAGCTGTATTGATGTTGGGACAATATCTAGGGAAAACTGCCAACTGTGAATTCTCCAGAGTACCATTATTTCTCCTTTAAAAGGCGTGCAGCAGCACTCACAGCTCAAACCAAAGACTTACGATGAAGTTTCCAGTCTTATTGGAGCAGGCGAAGAGTCGAGGTGGGTGAGCGTCCATCTTGTCCTTGAGTCTGGTAGAAGTGCGATATTCCGTCTTTCCTCCCAGAGCCTCCCAGAACTCATCTGTAAAGAGGACAGACACACTTCAAGTTATTATAGTTTTTATATTAACTCGGGATGGGCAGATCGATACTCACAAGCCCTGTGTCACATGACTGTAGAAACCATGTGACGTCAGAAACTTGCATGAAGTCACACACATTCATAACGAACGTGAGAGAAAGGCAAAAGGTAAACGTTGCCTGTGTGGCTGCTCTTCACCAGATAACAAATACAGCAAGATGCACTATTTGTGACAAGAAAGTGACACACAGCAGCAACAAAGGTAACTTCTTCAAACTTAAAAAATATAATAATATATATTTAAAAAATAATGTATTGTTTATTTATTCATAACTTTATATCATTTCTGTAAAATATTTTTACACATATTAGCACAGTAATGTGCCGTATGTGTCATTGATTTTTTTTTAAGGGCTAAATTGCGCTGCCTTTTTTCCCCTCTTTTCTAAAAATGTTATTTTGAAAAATTAAATACCCATTTAAGAAATGACCAGTATATCAGTATTGTTAAAATTGTGTCAAAAAGTACCATATCAAATCAAAAAAAGTGTTATCGCCCATCCCTAATTTAAACAGGAAGGACGCGTATAAATACTTGAAGAGCAAGAGTTTGAGGTTTGGAGTAAACTTATATCTGTCAGTTAAATATAAAGCCACATTCAGGAGACTGCTAGCTTAGCTTAGCAAAAATACAGAAAACCATGGCTGTATAGGCCCTTTTCACAGCAGCCATTTTGACATGTGTACTAAATAACGTAAATGACATGGCCCTGTTCCATTTAGGTTGGCCAGAGTCCTGGTATTCTGCATGAGGGCCCACTGGAATGGCTGTGACACACTAAATAGGATGGGACCATAGTTAAGTTTTTCAATTACACCTGTGTTTACCCGGCCATGACATGTCAAAACTGTTACTGTGAAAAGGACCTATTAAGGAGAAACAGCTGCACTGTCAGAAGGTAAACAGCACATTGTGGTTTCACAGTTTTTAAGCTAGCAGGCTAATGACTAGCTTCACATTTAACAGACATGTGACACTGATACCAGCCTTCTCATTTAGCTCTGCAAGTAAGCCAATAAGCAGATTTCCCAAAATGTCAAACTCTATCTTTAAAGCGTCATTAATGGATATTTTGGTCACTAAAGGGACAGAAGAACTAACTGAAACTGACAAAGTGCCACCTTGTTAAGTTGTTACAGCTAACTCACTAGCATACGGTTGCCTATTTACACGGCAGCAACGCAGCAGCATTAGCATTAATTTGGAGTCACGTCTGATGAATATACTATAATACTAATATAATACTATATTCACCGTTCTGTTAGCTCTGTTTTAAACCCCTGAGAAAATGGTCTCTTTAGCCGCTAAATGCTCTATGTTCACTAGCTAGTAGCTAACTGTGTCTGTGTGCTGTTTGGGGCCGGGCTGGTAGTGTACTAAAACACCCTGTGACCTAAAAGATGCTGAAGTCTCTTTGTCACTACGAGCAACTCCTTTCACACTACATCATTTGATCGACTGTTGATGTAATAAATATTGATACGTGCAGCTTTAAAGATGTACAAAGAAAGTATTGTTTTTTTAATTATTATGAACTTTGATTCCTGATGATTAATGAGTAAAGCTACCATCACCATACACGCATCTCCTTTTTTTATATATTGCATGTATTTTGAATAGGAAGGTCTATACACTACCAGCACAAGCTCACAGAAATACAATGTTGAAGTTCTGTTCTGTTCGGTCCCAGTTAAAAAAATGTACTTTGTTGTGTTTTAGCCTCAGGTCTTCTTTCTTTGTTTCAAATTGTGAGCAGAGAATCCAGTTTCTTCTTGAGCTTTGAGAGCCAACCACAAGATCACTGATAACATCTAAAGGAGTGATGCAACCAAGTCTCCTTTGTTTTAATATAGATGAACACAAGCACCTACTTTAGCTGAGATACAAAAAGAAAACTATCGAGCTTCACACTAAAGCGCTATTTTAACAGCTTGAATGCTATTTTAACAGCTTGAACGCAGTTTGTAACTGACTCGGGAGTATATTAACTGGTAGTGGGTTTCAAAAGGAGAGAACTTGTTATTCTATGTTCATCGCTCTTCCTCACCGGTCTCTCCTCCCTCAGACAGCTCAGAGGTCGACACTCCCAGGATGTCACACAGCTGCTGGGCTCCCTGCTTCTCGGTGTCACTGGCACCCACGCCCACCCACAGGAAGGAGCCTCCGGCGGTCACCAGAATAAAAGCGTCGTTGGAGTTCAGGTTGGATGACGCTGCGTCAAGCTGCAGGGAATGTGGAGATATCGTTGGGTTAACATGCAGAACAAATGCTGTTTTACATTTCCAAATTCTTGCACTTGTATTGTAAGTCTCTTAAATAGACTGTTTGTATTAGGCAGTAATTATATTTGATTGTGGACCTTTATATGGTTGTAATGGTAAAAATAAAATCTTTTTTTCTATATTTTCCTTATTGTTAGAATTATCCCATTTCTAAAAAAAATTCAATAAAGGCTCATTAATTTCCTAGAACAGCTGGTTGCTGTTGACTTTAGCAAAAGTTACTGAAACAGGAATAAATAATGCCTTTGTGGGGACTATTTTTCTAAGCTGCGGATTAAACTAGTGAGTATTTCAAGCAGCAGGAAGGTGCTTCTTGGAATGAGTTAAAATAAACTACAGTGTGTGTGTGTGTGTGTGTGTTCATCATAATGAAGGAACATGTGGAGCCAGTGTGGCTCACTGATGTTATTTTAATAGTCGTTGGACAACAAAGGAGCTCGATGGCACGGGGGAAGAAGATCTAATCATGGCGTGTGTCCTCTTACCTCCACAGCTCTGGTGTGTCCTGCGGAGTTGGAGCGCACCTGGAACAGTCGCGTCTCTGCAGGAGCGGACTGACCTCCCTCTCTGGACGTTCCTCCCTTGTACACCACCATGGGCTGTCCTCCAAACAGACTCATCAGGTGAGCCGGCTCCTTGCCCTGCACCACCCTCACCTGGTGCACAAACGGCAAAAGTTAAAACACAAGAATGAGAAGATGCTTTTTTGTTTGTTTTTACAGTACGTCATGCGTTTTGACGAACCACATCACATCAGACAGATCGTCCCTTGTTGTGTCTCGTGAAGTCAACAATATGTCAAGACATGTCTGCTGCAGTCCCGACTACGGACACAAGGTGGCAGCATGGGACTGAGCCACAGTCTGTGCCACGAGCTGGTGAGAGTTTGTGGAATCAGGACACAGCGATGACGCAGGTTGTGTCTAACAGTATTATACACAGAATAGTCTCTCTGGTCTGCAGCTTCTCTCATAGATATTTATGGCTGCCAGCTCTCCTCCCTAACAAATCAGCAAATTATACTTATCCTGAGAGAATGGCGAAATTATCAAATAATCATAGATGAGTTTACGGTCCAAACTACACACATGCCCAGCACTCTTTGTGCTTCCTCTGGTATGATATGAAGCTGTCTCTCTGGCAGTCAGCAGGATTTCTTGTCAGCCAGTTTTTCTCATCTCTAAATAGCACAAAAGTTGTATTTTAGTTTTGTTGTTTTGGTTGCTAAAAGTCGGCGACCATTCGCATATCCCCACAAAGCCACAAAACACATTGTGCCTTTACCACACAAAAAAAAGTCAAATTCCAAAAGTTGAGCACAAAAGTGTTGGGATCTGTGCAAAACAGCTGTTCTCTACTTTGACAGTGAGCAAAGGGAAACATCTGCAACACTCAAAGGTGACATCTGCAGATGTTTCCACACTGGATGTACTCATTCTGTATAATGCTTCAAAGTTTGACTAAACACACACACAGTGATGCCACCGCACACACACACACAACATGAACATGAAGGTTGTGCGTGCAGAGTTAAGACACACACGAGGAGTGAAGTGCGAATGCAGACCACAGAAATGAATGAAGACTCACATGAGTACAGAGCCAGGGCTAAATGGCTCAAAGCTAACCGAATGATCTCCACAGACCTTTCCACACTCTTAACAGGAGCTCTCATCGACAGGTTAAGTCACGATGCTGCACTGAGATGACGTCAGGGCAGAGTTTGGAAACAGGGCTGTTATTTATGTGGATTCAACAGAGTTGGCGACAGAGGAGGGGGAGAGGGGGGGGTAAACTCCTGCTAACATCCACATCGGAATGTCCTGTTTGTTTTTGACCGAGATGGTTTCACTGTAAATCAGATTGGACTCATGATCGCATTAATTAAGCCAGAAAACTGAGGACAACAGGCCCTTTTTAAAAAATCACGTTATTCACATTTACTTGTGAGGAAAACAAGAAAATATGAACTGGCTCTGGACAAAATCATGTGAGTCCTTTGTGTGAAGTTGAGGAGCAGGGAAGGGAAGGGGAGAATACCTGAGTGGTTATAGGAGCACCAACAACCTGGAGACAGAAAAGGTCGGAAACCAAGAAGGAAGCAGCGGGGGGGGGGGGGCATCAGGGAGAGGAGAAACGGTTAGAGGATGTAAAGATCAGAAAAGAGGTGACTGAGCTGAGTAAGCCAGAGGACGACAGACTGTATCAACATGACGGATGAGATGAAGATTCAAAGCCTCTAAAGGAGCCGTGTGTTTCACCTGCACAGGACCACCGCCGAGCTCGTCATCCAGCTGGGCCCCGAGGATCGCAGACGCCCCGATTTCATCGGGACTGGAGTCCGCCCCCTGCCTGGGAGACAGTTTGAACGCATCGTCATCACCCCGAAGACAATAGGAGGCACAAACCGGCCTCTTTTCAAGGTACAATAAAGGTTGCTTATAAAATTTGGACTTTTTTTTATTATCAGACTATAAAATGACTATTCCCTTAAATCATTGATGTTTAAACTTGAAACAACTATTTTAACATCGTTGGAGATTCAACTAACCCATTTTATTTCTAACAATGCATAATATATATATTTTAAGAAACGATTGTATGTTTTGCATCTCAAGCCTTAATCTACTAATAAAACTCCACTCATAAAAACGTTGCTCTTTAGCGCTACTAGTGGACATAAACTCCACAGGGCACCTTTAACTTCCAAATCTAACACATTTCCAGTTCTGACTCCTCTCAGCAGAGTCTCGATCCTTTTCACAGCTCTTGTTTGGTTCAGGCAAACTTGTATTTTGCTCTTATAATTTGAAGACACCCTACTTTGTAATTCGGCCAGTTACGACAGGGTTTACTCCTCTACAAATAAAGCTTGCCTAATGCAGCTTTATCCGAACCGTTTGTCTCTCGTATTCTCACCACATGTAGATAATGTGTCCCTGCCGGCCCCCATGACTGTAGTTATAGAGGATGATGTAGCTGTCTCCCCCGTAGAACTGTCCGTGTGTGGACGGATCCACCGCCATCTTGTCGGACGCCTCAATACGCCAGATCTGTCAAGTGAAAACTAGAATTACTGCCTCCGCCAACCAGTCAAGTTGCAGTTTACATACATCACTGTCCAACAATGTCATCACTTCATTTTATCTTATTCCACAATTTTTTGCAATTGTCAAAATTAGCACATGAATTCTTGAAAGTTGAAAACTTGACCCCCCCCCCCCCTCCACAGGATGATAAAGTAAAAGCAGCATCAGCTGAGACCTCTATCCATTTCTGTCCTCTCACCTGCTTCTCTCCGCTGCCATCATCCACCATGCCGTGCTGGGCGGCCATGGCGGGGGAGTCGTGCAGGCCGGCAGCGTCGAAGGGCACCTTCTCGATGTTGGCGATGCTGTTGGCGATGTAGGCCACGCCCAGGCCCACCGTCTGGTCCCTGTCCCGCCAGTTTTTGAAGAACTGCTTGAAGAGCGGCGTCTCGCCCATCTCCGGCAGGATCTGGACTTGTGTGTGTTTGGGGTAGCCCATCTTCTTGATGAACTCGTCCGCTGCTTTCATCGCTTCCTTTCGCTCGTCCATGTTGGCGTCTTTGCCTGTAAGAAAAGATAGCGAAAGTGAGAGTATATGTAAAGATTTTATTTAATTAAAAAATGTCAGCAATAGTTGTATGACAAGCTAACTTTGGGAGTGACTTCTATGACTGTAAATAAGCAACATTATCTAGTTTTTCTCATGAATGAAGTGGAGTTAAAATGACATGGGGATATTTCGATACCCCTCTCATATCTGTATGGTAAATATGAAGCTACAGCCAGCAGCTGGTTAGCTTAGCTTAGCATAAACACTGGAAGCAGTGGGAAACAGCTGGCCTGTCTCTCTTCAAAGGTGAATAACATCTGCCTAACAGCACCTCAAAAGCTCACTTATTAGCACAGCTGTATCTTGTTTGTTTAATCCGTACAAAAACCTTTTACAAAGTGTAAAAATAAAATGAGTGTCCGATGTGCTACACCACAGCTCAAATTCCTAAATTACAGTTTTTCAGAGACCTGGCTATGAGCTCTAATTCAACCTGGACTCGCCATGACTGAATGATCTGCTAAGAGATCTGCACTGCACCGACCTTTCCAGACGAAGATCTTGCCATCGGAGCCGTGGTCCAGAATGAAGCAGTCGCCGGACTCCAGGGCGCTCTGGGCGAACGGGTTCTCCGCTGCCACCAGTGCGATGGTCATGCCTCCACTGGCATTGGACACCTGCATCGGGGCAAAAGAAGAGAGAGGTTGATTCGAGGCACCAGGTGTCAGGGCAGGTTGTCCTGGGCTTCTCAACCTGGTAAAGTGGAGATGTGAAGTTCTGCCATGTTTGTATTTCGAGACTATGTTTCATAGTTTGTCAGTAAAATGATAAAGTTGAATTGAACAGATTTTTGGCCTGATCTGATATTCAAAACAAAACCACACACATTTACACATTTTTTATTTTATTTTCATTCTAACTTAAAATAGAAAATGAGAGAAAAAGACAGCGTGTGTGTCTGGGTTGTTCCCACACTCGTCTCACCTTGTAGAGTTTGGCCATCTTCCTGTTTGAAGCGTCGGCTTTGATGTCATCAGAGGCTCCGGGAGGCAGATCTGGTTTTGCTCCTAACACCTGAGGACAGAAGCAGCTCCAGTTTGAACTCAGAACTCAGTTTGAGACTTCATTTGTTCTCGCCACTCAGTGATCTCACCTCTACCATCTTCTCTCTCTCCGTCCCCTCGTCGCAGACGTAAACCCGGGCCCTCCCATTGCGCTCGTTGTCACGGATACCCTTGGCAACCTGCGTAGCCTTCAGCTTCTCGAAGCGGTTGCTCTGGGAGCCGCACCACTGGTAAAGCTCCTGTAGAGCGACAAGGAGAGCAGATTGCAAAGGCAGTGAAGAGAGCTGAACTGCAGAAACATATTGTGTTTTACAAAAGGCAACACCACTTTTCCCTCAACCCTCAAACAAACACACCATGTGTACTTTCGGCCATGTAGTGAATGTCTACTGGTGACAACAGCAGTGACAATCACACCGTGTGATTCTGTGTCCCTAAAGATTGATCTGCTGAGTGTGACTCACAGCTCCCAGGTCCAGGATGAAGCAGTCTCCCTGGTTGAAGCTGTCCCAGCTGACCGCCACCTCCGTTGCCCGGACCGAACGGCGACCTTTGACCTGGAGCAGCCGCTGCATGACCACCTCGTTGGTGACCACGTGCTTGAACCCAGAGGCCACGCCCCCTTTCTGTAAGAGAAGAGTTGCATTTCAAAATACTTGCCTTTTAAGAAAAGTGGCTCCAAGTTACATTTTACAAATACTTCTTATACATTTTCGGATGGATAATGGCAAAATAATAGTATTGTAACAGACTGACTCTTCTATCCTAATGGATACTGTGAATGATTAAATGCAGTTTATGTTTTCAAATATGACAAATATAACCTTAAAAATGTCTAGAAAATCACACTTCCCATTTAAGTTTATGTTTCGGTTTAAAATGCACCAAAAGAAAACAAATCCCACAAACCACATATCTTATTCCATGTATGTGGATGTTCTGCAGCTACAAACATGCCATCTTACCATGTATTTGATTCCAGACTTGAAGTAGCCAAGAAAGGTTTTGGACTCGTGTCCCTGGACCTCGCGGTACTGGATGGGTTTCCCCCCCAGGAAGTCGTCCATTTGGACTGTAAAGATGGCCGCCGAGCCGCGCTCATCCTGGGAGCAGAAATCCCCTGCACCAGAAGAACCACACACGTGCCCCACGTTAATCCCCCCGTCCTCATTCTGTCTCAGCAGTCATATATACCCAGAGAGTTACATTATGTGTTTGACGAATTGCCTCACTGAGGACTCGTTGAGTCAGGAGATCGATGTGCGGGAGCAGCAGCGGGTCAGATCCCAGCAGACACATTAATACATGCAACATTAATCTATTTCTGGCCGCACACAGCAGCTCTGCCGCATGTGGGAATGTTGCATCAAATCCGGTTTATTGGTAAATGCTGTTTCCTTGATCAATGAAGCTAAATAAAAGGACATGAAATCCACAAAAAAAGACACGAGTCAGCTTCTCGCTTCCCTGTTTGCTTTAAGTGAAATCCTTAAAAAAACGACCCAGTCAGACAAACTGTCTTCTTCCAATACTCCGCTACAGGACCAACCTTTAGGTTTCAGCTGCTCTAAATACCAGTCTGACCCGAAGGTCAATTTGGATTTTATTTTGAAAGTGACATTTATGTCTCTGTCTGTCCGTTGAAAACCATGTATGATAACATGGCTGAAAGATTAAATTCAATTTAATGATTCTTAGGTAATAAAAACAAAACAAATCTCACTGAATTATCTAACAGGAAGTTTACCTTATATCTTATTGCATGATAAACGGGCCATTCTGTTTTACTTCTTTATAGCATTTTGCAGATAACATTTCATTTTAAGTCAAATATTGATTCCAGAACTTTAACTTGTTATGTTTTTTGTTTTTTTTGCAATGTTGTATAACTGCTTTTTCCTAAAGATCTAAATACTTAATCCACAAATGACAATTGTTTGTGTTTGCCGAATGGTGTCAAATGTTCAGGACAAAACCCCTTGTACCGACACAAAAACATCATTTAGATCGTTGGAATAAAAAATGTCAGCTATGAAATTCCGCTGCGTCCTTGTCGGCCTTTCAAGTTCGATCACAAAGCACATCTGTCCCAGGACATAAGGCTTGTCACAATTACAGACGCTGATCTAAAGCGGGAACATGAAAACGCAACGGCAGCAGTAAACACGGCTTTGTCTTTTAATGACAGTGTCGTCTTGTTTTTCTAAATTAAAGGACGGAAGGCGACAGAAGGCTTTTGCCAACTTTTGTTTTTCAGTTCTCATCCCACCAGATTCAACACGTCACATGCAAATTGTCACATGCAAAATAAAAAAGGATCCAGAAATGTTTGTCGCTTCTTGCTTTAAACATAGATTTGTTTTGTGCTGCCTTGAAGTAGACATTGTTTTCATTCTCCCAAGGATCTTAGCTGTGTTTTTCATTGTTTTGTGGAGATGACATAAGTGAATTCCCTATTTACTTAAAGTTCACTTTAGTACAGTTGTCATTTGATTTTACAAAAAGACAATAATCACAGAAGGAAAAATCCTGCAAATTAGCATTCAATATAATGTCGTCTTATAGAAAAACAATATTCAATGTTTCCTTTCCCTCTGCTTATTTCTCTGTAGTAACGCATCATAACGTCCGTCTCACTGCACTCACCCAACCAGAAGTGGAGGTCGTACTGCAGGTTCCCGGAGCGTTGTTTGATGGTGTTGAGGATGAGGTAGGCGTCTCCCGTGTAAAATCCCCCGTACAGGTTCGCGGGGACGGGCACCAGGTCGAAGTTCTCCACCCTCCACACCTGGAGGCCCGGCTTCTGTCCGGCCAGCTCGAACTGTGGGTGGTGCGCTGCCATCCTGCCTGCGGGGGGAAATAAACACACACCTGATGTTTATTGCTTTTCTACTGACCGGGCCTAAACATACAAGTGTACCCGTGGCAGCGCGCTGTGATTTTACCCTCTGGATCAGCAGTCAAATACGAGACGGATGAGTCTGTGGAGCTTTGTAATAAACTTTTTAAAAAGGGAGACTGGGACTTCCCATTTGTGAGAGGTTTGCTCTGGAAAGCCGCTCCCCTTAAGGCTGAGTTGTTGCCATAGATACAAAGATAAAGTTTAGGGTTATAGTTAGATATTAGTGGTACAGCAGGGTGAGTCACTGTTTTCCTCCAGAACAGGAAGAGGAAGTCCTGGCAGTTATGACTCAGGCGTAGTCATAACTGGTGAAAGAAACCCTGTGTGTGATTATAGATAGGAAAAGACGGGTGTGTAACCAGACATTTTACTCTTCAACCCGTCATAACTTTGTCCCCCACGTCACATAGCACAGCCCTAATGAACACATCCGCAGTCAGACATCGGTCCAATCGCAACCAAATCCATACACGTTTATGCACACACATAACACACACCTCAGCTGTGTCTGAGAGCCCCAATCAAGAGTTCAGTGTGGGCGTCTGACTGTGCTGCGTCGGATTACAACCCGCTGGCCTCTCAGTAGCATGTGTGGATGTTTATAATTTTTAAGACGGGGGTTGAGCATCCTGTTATCTCCTCTAGTTATGGCCGTCTGGGAGCTGTCTGCAGAACAACAGTTTATGAATCGACAACAAGGCCATCAGCTGATCCTGTTGGTTTGGATGTGTTTCACATGTCGATCTTAGATCGTCTACAAAGAAGTGATTGTTTGACATGAGTTTCAAAAATGTGTGTTACGCTTCATATTTGCACAATTTCTATTAAAGACAGCATGATAAAGAAAGTTTCAGTGGTGAAAAGGAACTCCCTGTTCTTACTTACTCTAAGTACGAGTATTGATATCAAATGTTTGAAAATACTTGTAATTACACTTCACAGCTAAGTTGCAAATATTGCACTGTTGACTCCCCTACATGTGTTAGACAGCTTTAGTTGCCAAGATCTTAAATGCAAACAACATATAAGATCTTATAAAATATTATTATCAATTAACCCAAATGTGTATAAAGTAGTTCAAATTAGCTCCACCCAACCACCACCACCATTAAACAGCTTCTTTTATGTTTATACATCAGTAATAATACAGTAACACTCTGACGGGCTTTCACTTTTAATCCTTGGTTGGTGGAGACCAAAGACGGAGCCAAAAGAGAGTGAACAGTGGACTTGGATCCACTAACAAGCTAACAAGTTCACTACAGCAAGCTAGCATGGATGTAAACAATGTAAGTTTCTTCCAGAAGTTGGCTTTGCAAACGATAAATGAGGAAGGAAATGCATTAAACACATAACTTTGTCATAACGGGCAGGAGGAGCCGGGGATCAAACAGCAAACCTCGTGATTAAAGGACGACCCGCTCTAACCCCTGAGACACAGCAGCCCAGACCAATTCAACATGGTAAGCACATTTACAAATAAGTAAATACAGAATTCTCCCTTAATACATTTTGTTGCAGACACGACTGTACTTTACTCTAGTAAACCATTGAATACAGGACTTTTACTTTTAATGTATTGTTTCTACATTGCCGTTCTGTGGTTAGACTTTAATGTTTGCAATGTCAGATAACGGCAATCAATTTCATAAAATATGCAAAAGTAAACAGATGCGTCTCCTGAGATTTTGCAGCGGACTCTGAACCACACTGACTCCACACCACATATTAATTGCTCGCACAGAAAACAGAGAGAGAGAGCAAACAGTTTCTCTGAAGTGAAGCAGTGTTCCCAGATTAGAACCCGACCTGAAAAGGGCTTCTGTGCGCTTTCATGGTGCATTTCTATCCTTTATTTCACTCGTGTATTTGAATGACGACGTTGCTTATAAGACATTCAACCCCTCAATGTCCTTAACTTTGAAGAGCTGTTAATGAAGCTCAGGTTCGATCGACCTCCAAACCGGAGGTTGTGCAGTTCAGAATGAACACAGCACCCAGTTTTCCACAGGAATGCAGTTTGGACCGGCTGCCTTTCAATCTGCATGACTAACGTCCACACTGGAGCAAGAATTGCCCATTCTTCTGCCCACAAACATGACAGGAATCTGCTCCTGACCCTGGACGAGTGAAGTGGCTCAGCATTCATGGAACCAGCCCAACAAATGTGGGGTTCCCCCCCCCCCCCCTATTTCGGCTCTCCTCTTATGTAACAGACTCACTGCGTAGTGCTTTTTCAGCTATGGAGTGTTTCAGCCATTTGACTTTGTAAGGAAAGGAAACAAATGCATTCAGGTGTCGGACTATAGAGTTTATGCTTTCTGCGTCCGCGAGGGACAGGTACCCCACATCCTGTTACAACAACTTTATTCATTCTATAGGCACAGGAGCTCCTCATCATCAACATCAACATCCAGGGCTATCAAAAGTAAGAAAAGGATTATAAAACCACAATGGGCCACAGTGCTATGTATGCCTGGCGTGCATGAGAGGTGCCCACACCGGCCTGCACAGAATGCACAGCCACGGGAGTTTAAATCAATTGGCGGCGCACTCAGTCAAAACAGCCAATAAAAGTAGCCAAAACAAATGGGTACCCTTGAGTCATGCGAGGTCATGCAGCGTTTGAACTTCCATCACGCGTCCAGGTTTGGCCAGACAGAGAGAAACTGAGGCAGCCGGGCGATTCCGCTGGGATCAACGTAACCTGACGGATGATGTGGAAAGCTGAGTTTTCCTACAGAAGTCTGGTGGAGTTTTCCAGACTGGAGAAGCAAATCTGCAGCCTCTGTGGCCACACGGGGAGGTTTAACTAAGCCTTAAGCGAGCTTTAAAAATGTGCGATCCCTAACTTGTCAAGCCTGAAAACAATGATGCCAACAGATAAATAGCAGTTTTAAGGGAAGTAGGTTAACACTCATATATTCAAAGGATTTTCACAAGGAAAACACTGAGCGCTGATATTTCGGGACATGGAAATGATCAGATATGGAAACTTT
Source organism: Pholis gunnellus (assembly GCF_910591455.1). Classification (NCBI taxonomy): domain Eukaryota; kingdom Metazoa; phylum Chordata; class Actinopteri; order Perciformes; family Pholidae; genus Pholis; species Pholis gunnellus. Next base: position 5,801,833 of record NC_136545.1, on the reverse strand, counting down.
CAACACTGACACGTACAGTTTTCAACTGTGGATCGTCTGGCTTAAATGAGATCAATCTAAACAATCAGCAAAGGTTCCTGTTGGTTATTGGACAAAGTGGACTGGATGATCAAGATGAGATGGTTCAGCCCTTTAGGTAACCAGAATCTGTGTGTTTAACGGTGATGTTCGCAATGCTACACCGGAGCACTTCAATGTAGGTTGCTCAACATATATGGGTATGGAGCGCCCTGTTATCGTCATTTTTAAATTCAGGTAAAGAGTTTAAGATTTCAGAGAGTTGGATGACAAGATTGAGACCACTCTTAGCTGTCAGTGCTGGAGCCAGGAAGCGATTAGCCTAGCTTAGCATCAAGACTGAAAGCAGGGGGAAAGGGGGGAAATGGTTTGAACATCTCAAATGCTAAAACGCTTATAAAACGGGACAGCTAACCGCATCCTCCAAACGGCTACTTCCTCAATATCTGAGGAACTATCTCAAACGACAGCGGCGAGAAGAAACAATAACTTCATGTTCCTTGACAACTGGTAATAAATCAGTAACTTCTGCTTGAGTTTATATACAGCCTACCATTAACTCAAACTGACACACCCAGCTATATGAGAACAGCTTGCGTGCAGAGATCTGAGCTGAGCTGACCATGGGGATCCTCATTAACGCTTCAGTTTGAAACCCTGAAGGTGACATCGGGCGTATTAACGTCTAAAACTGTACTCATGCCGCACACATACAGTGCGGGAAAACTTGTCGCAAACACACTTGGAGTCAACTTTACATTATTGCTTCTAGAAATTCAATCCCCACGATAGACATGCTGCATACGTTGCTCTCTGATCGCTTGAAAGCAGATCCTAAAAAGTTGATTAAGAAGTCTATTTCATGCAGCGGCAGCCAAATACCTTTTACTCAGAAGTATTTCACACATTGAAAGACATCCCTTCATATTCTGGAGGCCTTTGTTTCTGTGGCACTAAATAAATATGACTGCCTTTGACTGTGATCTTCTCGTCTGATGGAGAGGAATGTTCCGTACCCCTACTTAATAAAGCAAACATCAGAGCGGATACGCAGCATCCCGTTCACCTCACACTCTGAAGAATCAAAGCCTATCTTTAAAAATGTGATAACAACTGTGACAAAAGGGAGATAACAAGAAAACAAAATCTATCAGGAGTGAGGGAGAAGGTTAGAGGACGATTTGTGATTGTTTTTTATTTTTTGTTTTATTATTGTTTTATAAATTAAATCATTTTGTGCAAAGTTTTATTGAATGAATAAAGCAGCATTTGGCGAAAACAAGCAAACATTAACTGTTAAATGTTCGAGGTTGGATTAAGTGACTCAGGGAGGGGCGGTTTGTTTGACTCAACACACACACACACACACACAGAGCTTAAATAGAACTGGTCACATGACCACTGGATAGTGCTTCTTCTCTGGCATGCTGGGAAAAGCATATGGTGTCTGCAGGCCGCCCTGCTGCACCTCTGCAGAGCCGGAGGTATTCGTCCAGTCTCGGCCCCCTTCACTGCAGTCTCTTTAATCCCAGCCCCCCCCCCGCCTCCAGACAAACACGGAGTGAGTGTGTCATTCCAACCTCAGTTATTCGCTCCCCTCCCCCATATTCACCAGCCTCTCTTTGTGTCTGCCTTCCCTTGAGGCTTCGACGCTTGAACCGTGGAGTCATATGATAACGAAATCGAAGCCCTTCTGATTTGTCTGCTGCTTCAAACAAACCAAACAAACAAGCAAATGTGAGTTTTATCTGTGAAATCTGCGTCTCATGGGCCCCCGTTTGTGCATCAGTTTTCTTTGTGGTGTTATCTGTCCCCGTTTGTACTCGTATATGAAACTTTTTACTTGCTGCCCATCTTGACCCGGCCTCGCTGATGGAGGAGATCACAATGGGAACTTTTTGGTAAAGAAAAAGGATGTATTTTCTGAGTTTCTCCCCCCCCCCCCCCCCAAAAAAAAGAGATTCCTCCTTAAAGAGGAGGAGTTCTTGATGACTCATTTTCTCCACGTATGCTACTCTCAGCCTCTCGGGGGCTGAGCAGCTGTCCTCTACCTCGCTCAGGACCGATAACGCTCTGCTTCCCCTTCATCTGTTTACACAGTGTCAGACTAAGACAATCAAAATGGCTGCTTATGACTTAGTAAATAACCGACCTGATATATGGACGGTTATTAAAGGAGAGAGTTGATGAGGGAAGGATTTATCTGAAACCAGCATATATATTTTTCAACAAAATATCAGTGTTTCATTTAAATGTACGATACAATACACTCTTATTAACAGAAATGTATGCGTATAACAATTTGCAACGTGTTACAATTAATATGATACAAAGTTTCTACCGTTGCCCTACATGTATAAACCCAAAGCAGCAGTAGATGTGTGTCTTGAGTGAGAGGTGTGGCCTTTTTCTTCCTCGGCTGGAAACACATTGACTATTGAAGTCAATGGGAGAAACCCACAACGTTTGTCCTTAATTACAGAGTCGGTAAATATTTTCCACAACAACTCATGATCTCGGTCGCTAACTTCATCTATTTTTGAGAGCTGCTGTCTCATGAAGAAGGGAGTGTCTGAGGTCTTCTGTGATTGCCTCCACTCAACAACATGACCCACGTAACCGTCCACAACACGAGTCCTATGAGTCCTATGAGTGCCACCCTGATGGTTGACATCTGACATCAACTGAAACTATGTGGGTAAGGTGTGTCATATGCTATGTTTCAATATAGTTAGGACGTGATATACACTATAATACTGTGATTCAAATGCATCGAACACAGCTAACCTCGACAGTTTGCTGGGTGTGTAAGCCAAAACATCCACCCGACCTCCTCCCTGACACTTTTCCAGTCACGCCACCTCCACCTTTGCTACCGAGAGAGGAAATGGAGCACCGCCATCGCTCGACAGCCTCAGCCGCATGAGGCTGCCTGTCAAGAGATGTAAATATAACTTGTGTTTACAATTAAATATAGTTTAAAGACCTATGCTGTCATTTTTTCCGTGTGAGGACAGTCTCCCAAATTTGGATTTTCTGGCTCCAGCAGCTGACAAACAAAACGGTGAGCGGGAGCCTTGAAAGCTCAGGCTTCCAAATGTCCCCGTTACCTTACTATGTTTTTCTTTATTTCATTTGAGACCTAAAGGTAAATATGGAGTATATGTTCACATACAAACACTCAAACCCTTGGACAGAAAGCGTGCACACAGCTGTTTGAGGCTCATATCTAAATCTGAAGAGGGGTGCGGTACAGTCGGTGTGTCCGGGCCTCCTGTAATCGCTGACAGCTGAGTGTGGATGTGACACAAACTTTCTGATTGGCCAACAAAGACCTGCCTGTATCTCTAACACTCACACACACACTCGTCACAGCTGCTTTAACTCATAACCACATAGGGGATGTAGTGACTAACTTCCTCAGTGGACAGTTCCGCTGTTTGGTTGTGTGTTTCTATGGCAACCACAGATGTCTCGAAATAGAGAGGAGCATGTTTACAGCTGCTGAGAAAAAATCTGTTTTTAACTGAGATGCTCAAACAACTTTTTTTTGTTTTTCTACTGTAATGCAGCAAAATACAGGATGCTGCATTGGGGTTTGTGGGTCACCTCATGTCAGCCTGAACTCACTCCAAACTGTGCAGGAAGAGTGTTGCCAAGTGTAAGTGGAGGCACACACACCGCATTTTTGAGTCCTCATGCAGGGTTTTCTCACCGCCTGTCCATATATGGCAGCAGCTGCGTTGCACTTTTGACAATAAAAGCTGTTTACACTTCTTTAAATGAGCGCGAGACGACCCCAAGTAAATCGTTTTACATGCAGAGAGAAGCCCAGCATTTCACCATTACAGTCTATTATTCAAACCATTGCTCCATGTCCGGAGAGAAAGTAACGGTACATTTCGTTGTTGCTCCAATTAAGGCATCAAATTACCGTCCCGCAATCTGTGCAACAGCTTTGCGTTGTCTCATTGAATAAAGCGGCTTTTAACGTACCTGAACGCGTAGTAGCTCGTGATAGGTGACGGACGGACGGACGGGTGTACGGTAGACCTGTCTGAGCCGGTAGACGCTTCGAGCTGCAGCGGGAGCAGAGAGGCGTCGAGTCGGCGGGGCTGAGGAGTGCGGAGAGCCGCTGTTTATGCTTCTGTCCCGGGACACTCCCCGTTTGTGACACTCCTCCTCCGGCCCGGCTGCTGCACCGCCCGCAGCGGAGGAGCGGCCGACGCATGGGCGCGCACACGCACACTGATGTCTATATTAATCTAATCTAATCTAATCCATTTTCAAACTTTCTAGACAACGACCGGAAGACCTGCCGGTGTTCAGCTTTTGATGCAATCATCATCATTTTTAGATGGATTTATAAAAGGGGAGCGTGTTGTTCTCTGTACTGGATTGGATGCCAAAGTGTTCATGTTGGATATTTAATAAAACAGATTAAAATAAAATGAAAAATTTGAGATTTAGCTCGGAGATTTAGCTGAGATTGTCTGTCTCAATAAATACAATGATACATGGTGTTTTTTCTTTCAGAGTCGATACTTCCGGTTTTTAACAGAGCATGCTCAGACCAACACTGCCCCTGCCTGGTCCTGGTGTAGCACTAGATGCTCACAAGGCACACCTTGTTAGCACGCTACTGTAATGCAGGCTGCACGTTATTTTCCATGATCTCACAGAGGGTCAAAGGTTGGATGTCCTCGTCAATGGGCAAAGTGTGTGAGATTCAAACTTGTGTTAAAGAAAAGGAGATTAGTACACACTGTTTCCTAGCAGCGAAGACATTTACTGATTACATCATAACAATAAAACCATACTTACCACACAACTGCATGAGAAATTATTTTTGCAAATTCATAATCTGTTTCCTTTTTCCTGTTTAATTTAACAATAATGTGCCTGAGAGCCGAAAAGACTTAGTGTAAGTTCTGAGTAATTACTGAGATGCTAAACTCATCCAAGCCGTCATCTTTGTTCCACATTTATGTGCAAAGAAAGTTCACTTATTTATAATGTGATTTTGCATAATACCAGCCAATCCGGAAGTGACGTGTGCATGTCATTTATACAGAAATACTCTGAAAGCATATTGTAAACAGTTTTTAGGCCTTGAAACACATCCAATGATTACCAAAGTTAAAGGGGAGAAGGAAACACAGTGTATAATGTATGGACTTTGTAAGAACATGTTAATTATCATTTTAAGATGTTTTTCCATCTTCTAAAAACAAAGAGGTGTCTTTTTGAAAACCTGCCCGGTAGGAAACCCAGCACTGCACTGTGTGGCTTGACAACATGTTGATGGTAATAAAGGTATTGTCTATGGATAATAAGAACATGCAGCCATCTGCAGCGACTTAAAGAAGCAAAATGCTTTTCAGAAGTCAGTGAACAGTCCCTGTGGATCTTTTTGGATGAGGTAGAGCCACGCCTCCAAACATGAAATCATGGGCTGCAGACAGTCGGTTGACTGTAGATGAAATGGCCGAGGCTTAAATGTCTTTAAACTGGTCAAAGCTGTCAAGCAGACTCTGGAACCATGGTTTCATCTTGTTAATGTTCCATTTCATTGTCCGTTTATGTGCTTACTGCTTACAGTAATGACACGATTAGTGATAGTTAAGGTCTACAAGCATTCCAAATGAGTAGCATTTAAGTTAATTGTATCAAGATGTCTGAAACTTAGTGAGCCAGACATTGAGGATGCTGGTTAGCCCTGAGTGGTATTACAGCAATATGTAACATATAGTTCTATTTTGAACCTTTTACCAGGTTTGCAAGGTCACATTCAAATATTTCTAGCGCATTTCCCTGGACATTACATTTGTTTAGTCGACGCTTTTATCCAAAGTCACTTACAATAAGTGCATTCAGCCATTTGGATACAAGCCAAAAAAATGCAGGTATCATTCATCAACTTGTGAAACATGCAGAACTGCTTCTATGTGCTACGTTTAGAGACACAACAGAGAAAGAGGTTCTTTTTTTTAATGAGTTTTCACTACCTCCTGCATATCTGACAGCAGAAACCCACCAGTGCTCCCACTGGTCTCGCAGGTTGATCTGAATTGTTTTGGTTTGGTTTGGTTTGGTTTTTACAGTAAATTGATTTGTAAATCCCATTTTTAATCCATCATTGTGATATTCAACATAACAGAACATCTATTGCATAATGATTTGCCAATCACAAATTCAGACACCATCCTTAAATTGTGTTCTTTTTTATGTTTTTTTTTTTTAGATAAAAATAATATACAAACATTTAAAATATGACAGGGAGGGGAATTGATTGAGCCCCAACATTGTCCAGGTGGCCCACGCCTTACTGTAAACTATAAACCCACATTTGTAAATCTTGGTGGCCCTCTGGTGGACAAAAGATAAAAACAGAATAACAGAGGAGAATGTGTGTTCATCCTCACTGGCACATTTACTGGACAAATGTGAGATTATTGACAAGAAAAGTAAAACAAGGTAACATTATCAGCTTATTGCTAATGTAACTTAACAGGATGTAGAAAAGTAGCAATCAACTGTCAGTGGCTTTTGCCCTTTTACTTCCTCTATGTTATTAACATTAAACCATATAAATGTATGTCGTGGCAACGAGCAGCTGTAAAGAACGTAGAATGTTCTCCAAACTATATCTGATCACGGCACATTACAACATGCTGCCTCAGGGCTCAGCAGAGACATTTGTTTACTCTCCATGAGAGCAAAACGTTGATAACATCAGATTTAAGCATATCACACGTTGCCTCGCTGTTGCAGATGTCAAACTGCTCTCACTCATGAACATCGTCCAGGTCATTCAGTTTCTAAAAATGAGGAGCTGTAATTTATGCACACATTGAAAGGCTTCAGTCATGGATGAAAACATCTTAACAAGAAAGTCTTGTTTTTTGGGGGCCTCGCTGTTTCAGACAGCAACACAAGCTGCATTCAGCCTGGCAGGAAGTCCGGCGAGCCTCAATAGGCCGAGCTGTACTCTTGAGATTCGAGCATTGGACTCAACCGAACAACAAAAATAAAACATATTTTCCCAAGAACGCAGATTGGGAGCCTTGAGGATAGTCTTATCTTTATTTGGCAGAACACCATTAGCCAGCCCACAACAGCGTTATAATTCGTTTGTAAGCATTGCAACAGCCTGTTACTTTTTTTCTAATAATTGATGCTTCCCTATTTGTTGTTGGCCATGCTAGCAGCATTGCTGTGGGGATGGCAGTGTCGGTCAGACCAAAATATCACAACAACTAGATTGATTGCCATGACATTTTATTCATGGTCCCCAGAGGATACAGATTTAGATGTATTGTCCCAGAGGGAGATTTATTTCCCAGCCAGTGCAACACAGAAACAGATATAGACGATGCATAAAGTCTACATGAATACTTTCATGATCCTTCCAGTATCCCAGCTCACAACAGTGTCAGCGAGGCAGTTTGTTCAGGCTGCCATGGCAGAGGGCAGAGACGGGGGCTTAAACGGGGGTCGGAAAAAACTTTGGTTTATGACAAAATACCTGCAAGAACTAATGACATCCCCATCAGCCTCAACTGTGCTTTAGTGCTGAGTAGCAAATGTTAGACCGTGGTTAGGTGGCTCTGCTAGTCGCATGCTGCAAGTCGCATGTCGATGTGTCCTTGAGCAAGACACTTAACCTCAAAAATTGCTCCCGTAGTTGTGCCAACAGTGGGATAGAATCTGAATTGTGTAAGTCTGCTAAATGACTGTAATGTAACACACTAATCTAAGATGGTGACCACGGTACCTGCTAAACGTTAGCATTGTCATAATGATGTGCTAGCGCTGGCATTCAGCCCAAATGCCCAAGTGGAATCTGATTTGTGAACCTAAAAGCATTTAAAAGAAAGACTGAGTTTTTCAGGAATAATCCACAGACCTCCCTGTGAACAACTGTCCTTAGAAACTAACAAAGACATGTAGCAGTCCCAGTGAAAACCGCTGACAGCAAGCTTTGTGGCTCATCCTTCAGGATGGATGCATGAAACTCAGGCTGCCAGCTCGTCACAACATCTGAGCCTTTTGACAGGGGGTGTCTCCCCCCCCCCCCCCCCCCCCCCCGGCATTCCTTTTATTTCTTTGCTGGAAGTTTTTTGTGCTGTCACAGTGATTAGGGGCATTTGCTGGCCCAGCAGAGGGGCCCACTGCTGCTGGTGTTTGAAGAAGACTTGGGGGAGGGAGGTGTGGGGGGGGGGGGGGGGGGGGGGTTCTTGTCTTTGGAAACGTCAGTTATAGGATGCCAAATCATTGACAGGTGAAGTGGGTCAGAAAGCAGTGCCTGGGAGTGAATTGACAGCTTCACTGAGTCTAATCAGATATTGCAGTTGGCAGTTTTGAAAGTTCCCCTCCAACTGCACAAGCTCCTGGCAAAGGAAATATTCCTCCTCTTTTCTTTTCTCTCTTCTTCTTTTCATTCTTCCTTTTTTTTTGTACCAAGGAATGCTGGATTTCTCTTTACTTCAGTGGGCTGACTTCTTCTGAACGAGATGAAGGATCTGAAGTGTCCACGTGGGCGGTGAAACTATCACTTGCACATCTGAAGGGCTCCGTATTTGTGGTGCTGGGACATATTGCAAGCTCTTAAATCCCCTCCAGAGGCCACCAACAGACTAATGTGAGGACGTGAGAGATATCTTGTTCGGAAATTCTGACAGCCAATTATAGACAGAGCAGAGCTCCATTTTGGATCGCAATAGTCATGCATGGAAGTAAATATTCAGAATGTGCATAGGCTTATATATACACTGCTATTATATGACAGTGATGTGTCAGATAACTTTATTATCAGATTTTAGTTCAAGCGTGCAGCCACAGCCTTGCTATGTGTAATTTCTCCTCTTTTTCTAGCTTTAGGTCAATAGTCTTGCTACAAAGCTGTTGTTGAAAAAATCATAAGCTGGATCTCACTTTTGGGGAAAAGCATGAAGCCAACAATTCACATTTTATGTTTTTTTGTATTGTCATTTACTGTAAGTAGACACAAATGTTTAGTTAGAATGGAGTCATTCTCTTATTGCTCTGCTTTCCCTTGAAACTTTAAAGGTAACTTTCCTTTGTATGGCCTCATTTATACAAATGTCAGTATGGCTCAGAATCGATACGGTACTTCCAGCGTGTTACTTTCGGTTTGGAGAAGAAGAAGATAATGGTGCAACAGTGATAAGGACGATGAGTAAGATTGGGCTCATGTTTCATCGCGAATGAAAAGTAACTGACTGCGTACACTAATTTAGCTGAGTATGTCTTTTCCTGGATGTATACTGTTTCAGTTACAATCTGACATCAGGTAATCTCTTTAGTTATTCAAGTCAAGAAGATTCTCTTTTTTCTTTTCTCTCACATCTTAAAGAGCATGCAAATGCGGATTTACAGCGATGATAACAACATTTCATTTGTTAAATATAAAGAGATAAGTTGGGCAAACATACATAAAGGCCTATACACAGTATATACTATAGTGTTATGGTAGTGCAAGAGTGCATGTCGGTGCAAAGGAAACAAATACATATGTATAATTAGTTACTGCATAGACAGAGGTGATTTATGTGCATACATTAGTGGAGAGAGTATAAATGCAGTACATACAGTCTGCTTAGACATAATATATTCATTCATTTTGAGAAAGCTTTCGTACAAAAAATACGACCACAACTTTAGAAAGCATCCCTGAATTGGTTGATAAGTTGTAATGTTAGTCTCATTTAAATGGATACTTAGAGATGCCACATTGGTCCTTTCACTGTGACCAAATGTGCAACAAATACGTACTACATTGTATTTTGTCTTGAGTGCTTTTCATCACAAGAAATATGAATACTTCCGTAAAAACGTGGCTCAAGCGGCAGTATTAGGCTACTGCTTCATTCAGTAGGATAGTCTGACACACTCTCCATCCGTTCTAGCTAAGTGTTTCTTCATCTACGTGCACGCGCGTGCCTGTAAGTCTGCCATTATGTGTGCGCGTGCATTCTAAAAAACCCTTTGGTTCACGTGTGGAAAGAGAGGGGTGGGGAAGAAGTGACTTGTGGGATGCGGCAAGAGAGAGAGAGACCGTGAGAGAGAGAGAGAGAGAGAGAGAGAGAGAGAGAGAGAGAGAGAGAGAGAGAGAGAGACCGAGAGAGAGAGAGAGAGAGAGAGAGAGAGAGAGAGAGAGAGAGAGAGAGAGACCGAGAGTGTGACTGACACATAGAGTGAAACAACAGCGAGGGGAGCGGGAAAGAGAAGGAGGAGAGCATTAAACTAAATCGTTTGCGGTTAATTTAGCGCCTGACATTCAGGTTTGCGCAGACAAACGGCGGAGAATCAGCGGAAGAAAAAGTTCAGACCCCACTAACCAGCGCGTGGGAGTGGGAAGCAGGATCGTGACTGACTGAGACAAGCTCCACTGTCTGTCTCGTCATGGCAGGTAATTCATTCTACCAGTACACACACACAAACACACGTAAACACCACGAACAGGCCGGTGTTTTTACAACAATCCGCTCCAACGAGCTCTCTGGACGGCTGCAAGATTTCGCTAGCCCAGCCTAGTGTCAGTTAAGCTAACGGTTGCTAGCTAACACAACTTAGCAGCTAGTGCTAATGTTAGCCAGTCAGGAAACTCGAGTGTCATCGCCCATCTATCTGGCCTGTCTTTGCCGGCTACAGCTAGCTAGCGATAGCTTGTTTACCACCGGCCGGGACCAGTCTAGCTAGCTAACGCTGCAAACCTTGTTAGCCAAACATTGCTATCCGCAACACCAGCCCTAAACCGCTAAGTTGTGCTTCTCAGACTTGTGCACGGGATTTACAAACTACTATTAAGTATCCTGATCTGCTGTTGATGTTGAAGCAAATAGCTCTGCGGTTTTTCGCCCCAGTGCACACATTTCTCAGACATGCCATGACTGGTTTGACAAGCCAGGCTAGCTAACGTTAGCTCAAACTTTGACATTGCCCACATGCAGGCTAGTTCTCCAGGCCTGCTGCAGACTGAACAAGCTGTTACATATTCTGTGCAATGTCTGACTAAAGGGACTGAAGAGTCATGTGAGCCAGTATTGGGGACATAAATATGCATAAGTGGAAATGTTCTCCTCTCAAGTAAGATTCAGATAGTCGAGGTTTTTGGTTGCCCTAACGTAACGTTAGCATTTCAAATTTCATTCATCAGCTGATACTTGTGCAGTGAATGTAGAGTTGTTGAAAATGATATGCGGCTTAACTCCACTGTATCCAATTGAGATTGTTGGCTATTTATTAATTTAGCAAATAAATGGTCACTACTGGCATGTTTAGGACGTGCATTTGGTCCATTTGGGCGGGGAAATGTCACTGGTCTTAGGGCAGAGGCATTGCACCTCATCCTTTTGTTGAAACTGACTGACTGGGATGATTTGAACATTAACACATCTGTTTACTGTGTGCGTTTTCTTCTGCAAGGAATGCAGGCAATCTATGGGAGTGCTACATTTAGTCCTGACCAGCACCAACCCTGTCCTGGCTGTTTGCTTTAAAATCATGATTCATCTCAGAATACAGTGTATGATGAAGCCACGGTGACTCATAAATGTCCTTGATTATACTGCAGAGCTGTTCCACTATGTTATATCGACAAATCAGACCAGTTTACATTGTGTAATAACAAATGATCACGTGTTAAAAAAAAAAAAATATATGCGGAATTTATCTAGCTATGTTGTGCAATGAGCTGAGTTGAGGAATAACCTGTTGAGGCGAATGATGGAGGTCATCAAACAAGCCAGCATGTTTATTCTTGTTGATGTATTTTTAACTTACGAGTCTGGCGTAAGAGCATCTCCTGCCGGTATAACAGTGGCCCAGCCTTAAAATGAGAGCTGTTTCAAGACTGCCATTACCTTTTATTACTATGATCTGGAGCTAAGTACATGATTTGCAATCAACTTGTCTCTCAAAGCGATAAAACCACTGTGCTTAGGCTCAAATTTAGTTTCTCATTTAGTAGATGCATTCATTCTTATTAGTTTAAAGATCTTTGACATCCAAGTGCCATGTTTCTTAATATTATAAATGTTTTTTTGCCTCTTGATGTGCCCATAGCATAGCTGGCCTTGCAGGTATCATGTGTGGAACACTTGAGGAAATATCTACATTTTGAGTTTAGTTCTAGAGAGAGAGACCGCACATATACGACCACACATATTCCGCAACAGGTCTACCACCTCTCCGCAGTTCCAACTTCATTTCAATTATCCCACACTGCCTAAGAGAGCCAATTTGCTGAAACAAGAACTTACAGATGTGCAACTATTTGCAAGTATCAACGAGGTAAAACATTGTGTAGTTAATTACTGCCGAGGCACTCTGTCCCTCACATTGCACGGGAGCGGGATTCTTGCGATGTCACAAGATCACGTGATCACATATCACGTGATTGTATAAATGTTGATTTACTTTTTGTCTGCAGGACCTGGAGGTGACATGCAGTGGTGCTTCTCTCAGGTGAAAGGAGCCATCGATGATGACGTAGCTGAAGGTATGAGCTCTGCCAAGAGCTAGTATTTGTAAAGCACGGATAGGGAGAGTGTGTAACAGCAGCTCAACGTCTTCCACATTTGTTCCTTTCCCGCCGGCTAGCTGTAGCTCAATTTACCTGTGACGAGCCGTGATGCAACTGTGCACTCCCTGCTTTAGGACGGTAATACGACGGGTCTTAACCCCTTTAACAGTCTTAACCCCTAACAGTCAATTGACAGGTGTGGTCATCATGTAGATGACTAGAGAGTTGGTGCCATTTTTCAAAAGGCTCATTATGTTAAACTCCCACGTCATATAATTCTCTGTGGTGCCACTTCTGTTTTCGCATCATACAGCAACCTTTGTTTTTATTGGAGCCGTATGTGTTCAAGTAGTCTTAATGCAAACCGATCTCCTCTTCCTGCTTCACATTCACAACTTTACCACCGGAAAGTCACTGGAAGGTTCTTATTTCTACAGGAAGTGCAGCCTTGTTTATCACTGCGGCTAGTGACCGACTACTAAGTCTTTTGTAGATCAATTTGGAAACAAACGGCAAAATATGGATATATTTTTTCCCCCAGAGGATGCTTTAGTATTTCATGAATGAATGGTGAAAGAGTCAGCAGCCACAGTGAGCTGGGTAGATGAAGAGCATCAGATGACAGGTGCCACTTTGGCTCTGCCTGCATGATGGATTCTGTCCCGACTATAAGGAAGTTCTGCAGCAGAGCCTTCAGCAGGCCAGATGGCTGCTGATGGACAGAGGTTCACAGATTCTGAATAATAGGTCCATGAGTGTGAAGGCTTATCAGACACAGCGGGTAGAATTGTTATTAAACACAGCGCTTCACTGTATTTTACCTCCAATGTGTGCGTACACATGTATCTGGCCGGTGCTGTGCGTTACCTGATAATGTTGCACTGAGTTTGCACTGAGTTGCCAATTTGTTATTTTGCCTACCCTCGTTGATGTAAATGTGGCGGACAAAGTGATACAAACACCACAAACGACTGCCTCCAAAATGCAGCGCTATTGTTGGTCCTTCTGCGAAACTGTGGCTGCACCCAAAGAGAGAAAATATTTCCCTCATGCACCTTTTGGGAGAAAATGTACGTAAGAATAGTTCTCTTGATTGTATTTCATCGCATGTTTATTTTCGCCAGCTATTCAAATTGCCAGGTAATTCTAGGTTATTGGATCGCGCCACACTTTTGAGTGAAGTCTGTTGTTACGAACACACAAAGGTTGGCCATGCAGCTGCAATCTAAACAGTGACAACCAGATCAAGACAGTAATGTTCAGTTCATAATGCTGCGCAGCAGTCTGGTATGTTTCAACCTTTTCACACATTCCGACAGTTAGGGAGGCCCCCCCCCCCCCCCCCCCCCCCCCCCCCGAAACCCGTTTCTAAATGAGAACCGGTTCTAAATGAGTAAAACCATATTGATATGATCCGGGGTTAAGGGTTCTGCTTTCAGTTCTTTAGAAGTTACAAAATGAGAAAATAGCAACGTCGCCAACCTCCCCTCTCTGTCTCTGTGCCTGTCTTTGCACAAGGGGCGGAGCTGTGCTTTACTCTGACACACACACACACACACACACCGAATCCGGCTCACTACAGCATGAGACACACTTCATGTCAGCGAGACCAAAAAGGTCCAAAGTGTGGCTACATTTTACTCCAGTAGATGCTGATGACTCTCGTCTCAATAAAACCCTCACAAGTAAGAGAGGTAACAGCAGCAGGTTATCAGAACATTTGGCCAACAAGCATAACATAAATGTAGAAATGCTCAGTTTTCTACTGTTTGTTGAGCAGCCGTCCGTCCTCGTCCACTGCAGGTAACACTAGCGATGCCATGCGGAGTTTGCAGATAAGAATAGGTTAATGAATGAAAGCTAATCGCGTAGCTAATTTTTTTAACCGTGAAAGATTTTGGAACTTTTTGTATTGCTGCTCAAGAAAGACTAATTGTTAACAAGGACAATAGAGCAATGTTGATTCTTTTGTTAATTGTGTAGTAAGAGTATCGAAAAGAAACCGAACCGATGAGCAGTATCAGTAAGAGTACTGGGATACGATACCCATCCCTACTGACAGTAGAGTGACAGTAACATGGTACATTATCCTTGGCCTACATTTTCACTCTCACTGTTCTTGATTTATGCAGCGTCCACATACAAAGAGGGACTTCCACTATCCATTAATATGTAATGCATCTTAGAGATGCGGGCAGTTGCTTTGCTGTGAGTTTTGTTTTGTTACACCTGTGATGGACATTCCTCTTTAATAATAATGAGATGGTTATTTGCTTCCCTAGTAGAAGAGCAGTTTTAAGTATGTGTATAGTCCAAATATATTGCCCCCTACGTTTGGCCTCAGGGTACAACGTTCACAAAGACCTCCTCCTACAACCTTTTGCAGCATTGTCCTTCTGCTCCAGCGGGTAACAAAGGGTAAAATAAGTGTGTACGTGTGTGTGTGAGCGAGCTTCTGTTTATAAAGCAACATACTACTGCTGGGGGAAGCGTGTGACGCTGGGGGAGAACTAGTTTACTGATCCTTTTCCATCTGCTCTACATGCTCTGGCACCTCTGGCCTACACACGTGTCCATCTAGTGCACTCTGATTCTAGCACAGATACATCCAGGGTTAGTTGGGATTAAATGAGTGGCTCCTCATGGTCTTAAGTATTTACCCCCTCTTCACCAATTTTAAAGGTCTATATCATATGTGCAAGTTTAAATGTCCATGTTTTTTTGTGTTTTTTTTACAGCGGACATCATATCCACAGTGGAGTTTAACCACACAGGGGAGCTGCTAGCCACAGGAGACAAGGGTGGCCGTGTAGTCATCTTCCAGCAGGAAATAGAGGTACAAGTAATATAAAAGCAAGAGAGAGTTGTGTTTAAGACGAGGATGCTGTGTCGGCGTATCTCTAGTGCCGTAGACTATATGAATGGAAACGCATCCAACATCTGCAACAAACAATCGACCCAGATGTGCACATCACCCGGATGAGGAACACACAAACCCTGAGCCAAACTCCTTATCCTCGCTGCTTTCTTAGTCAGACATCTTTGTCACCATTTTCCCCCTTGATGTTTGCATGCCTGAATTTAGAACAAAAGTGGTCATCACTGGCTTCTTCTTGTCCTAACGTCTGCTCCTTTCATCTTTTTGTCTGATATTTTGCCCGTCTCTCTCTCTCGGGCAGAATAAGAATCAGCCTCAGTTCCGGAGCGAATACAACGTTTACAGCACTTTCCAGAGCCACGAGCCAGAGTTTGACTACTTGAAGAGTTTGGAAATAGAAGAGAAGATCAACAAGATTCGTTGGCTTCCTCAGAAGAATGCTGCTCAGTTCCTGTTGTCAACTAACGGTACGTTAGTCATTTCTAATTGAGCACACGTGCCCAGATATTTAACGGCAATCTGTCGTGACTTTCATTTCCAATTCATACCGGTGACATTAAAACCATAATTAACAGAGAAACTAAAAATAGCCCGCTCCACACTTCACAGTCAAATGTGAGCAAGAACTGGAATGATGTCAGAAAACGTAAGGAGAGTTTTCTCTGCAAGACGGCAGAATTGCCGGGAATCTTCCTGGTAGTTTGAGTATTGATGAGTAATGTTTTCTGCTGTCTACCTCAAACACAATATCCAGGCTCTCTCCTCTCTTTTTCTTGGACCATCATATCACAGTGACGCAGTCATCCCATAGAGGATACGTTACTGGTTCTGTGTGTGCAGAGCAGCTTATGGGCACATCTAATGGCTTTATATAGTCTGTGGCTGTAGACCAGCTACTCGAAGACCTTAAGTGCTTCTTTTTATTTTTTTTCAATCAATGCCAAAAGGCACTAATTAACCAACAGCTCTCAATTGTCACTGGAGATTCAAAGTTCTCAGAAATATGCAAACTGAAAACATCACGTCCTGAAAAATTCTTTTTAACCTTTCTAGGCAAAGAGTGTGCATTTGTCCTGGGTGCTATATTTGTTATTTACATATTTATTCTTGTCTTTGACAGATAAGACAATCAAGTTGTGGAAAATCAGTGAACGAGACAAGAGACCAGAGGGCTATAATCTCAAAGAGGAGGACGGACGCTACAAAGACCCCAACGCCATCACAGGACTGCGGGTCAGTCCCTGAATCAAACGCAGCCAGACCAGCTTCCACCTAGAACTGAAAATAATCTCTGCACAATGTATTTGATGCTTGGTATATTGAGAGAGCGGTGCTGCCCAATTTGGAAGGTTTGCTTCGGGAGGTAATGCAGACTGCATCTCATCAAGCGTCGGTATAACCACGTGGGCGGGTCATCTGAGCAAACCGGTTAAGTGGTTACGGTTATTCTGGCTCTTTTGTAGGCTCAACCTGGGTGCTGGCAGTTTGCTGAGATCACCAAATTATGGATTTCAAAGAATCTTACAGGAGTACGTTTTCCTGCCTTAACTGGAACAGGTGTGACAAAACGAACTGAGTCATCTAATAGGACAAGCTAAATGTTAGCCAAGCGCCGTCTTTATGCCGACATTCCTGAGATCAGCCGAAATACCAATAAGACAACACCTTTTGTGGGTGTGACATGGGTGTGTGGTGGCTTTAACTAAGGCTGCCTATCAACGTGCATCTACACAGGTAACAGTTTAGTACGATCTACAAATTATGAATGGGTGGGCCTCTAACTCGGAAGAGAAGCTAAATTTACACTGACTCTGCAGCCAGCGAGTGCAGCTTATCTGTAATCTTCTTATGACCCGTCGTGGAAGCACATCTCTTCATTAGACTGAAAATTAGAGCGTGTGTTAGTGCTAACTTAGTTAATTAAATACATAGACTACTGCGTGACACCCTACATGCTCTGGTAATAAAAAGTCTATGAAGAGCTTTGAGATGGACTAGAAGTTTGTGCCACAAGGAGCTTTCAGGGCTTCACAACGTCTTCCTGTCTTTTATTACGAGTTTCAGATCATGTCCCGTCTGTGCTCCTCTCAGGTACCGGTTTTAATACCCATGGACCTCATGGTGGAAGCCAGTCCACGGAGGGTGTTCGCCAACGCTCACACCTACCATATCAACTCTATCTCGGTCAACAGCGACGACGAGACTTACCTGTCTGCAGACGACCTCCGCATCAACCTCTGGAACCTCGAGATCACCGACCGCAGCTTCAGTATCCTTTTAAATACTCGTCGCTGTTTATAATCCGTGAAACTCCTCTCTGAATATGAGATCGTCTAATGCCGGGCGGATCTAGGCACCGTCCCAAACAGGTTTGTTCCCTAACCCCTTGCTCTTTTAAGACATTGTTGACATCAAACCGGCCAACATGGAGGAGCTGACGGAGGTGATCACAGCAGCGGAGTTCCATCCTCTCCAGTGCAACACCTTCGTCTACAGCAGCAGCAAAGGAACCATCCGTCTGTGTGACATGAGGGCGTCAGCGCTGTGCGACAAGCACTCCAAGTGTGAGTGCCCACTTTGGTCCCTTTTTTAAATCACCATTCCTCGACAGATGGCTTAAGTACCGCATTCATTAAGCTCAGCCCCCCTGATTGGCATTGAACTACACTCTCGCTCATACTCTCTCTCTGGAGACTAGAGGAGGGTCCCATTCACAAACAATGGAGGATGTGCACGCAGCAGGGAGCCACAATGTCATGATTGCTTATATATGTGTTCAGTATTAAGAAACAAAACAACGTGCTTAAAAATAGTACAATTTACTGTTTAGAGGTGAATCTGTATGTGGTGGACATTTGTTAACTCTAGCTCGCTAACATGATGCACAATATTTATTTATTTGCACAATTCAAACAATAAAATTTCAAAACAAACAAACATAACAGAGATAAATGAATATCACAGTGCAGGAGGAGGCAGAAAGCCAACTGGGCTTATTTGAAGCCTCCACCTATATAATATTAAAATTTTTCAAAATTACAAACATAAAGTATGAATAAGACATTACATTACAACGAAAGAAAGGAAGAAAGAATGAAAGATAAGATAAAAAATAATGTAATTGTGTCAAGTGTGTGCGAGCATGTGTGTGGATGTGAGAGTGAGCATTGTCCTGTGTTTGTTCAGTGATGTTGGTTTATACACCTGCAGTAGCTCATAAGCAATAGTAATACAAGTCCCTATGAGTGAAACAATTATAAATGTAATGTAGCAGACAAAACAAGAAAGACATGAACAATAATACATAAAAGACTGTTACAAGACCGCAGTTAGATGTTCTTTTAGGCACCTTTTGAAACATTTTACAGAGAGACATTTTTTAGTTAAGTGGGAAAAGTCATTCCATAATTTGGTTCCCCTGAACCTTATTGAAAATTGACCTCTGCTAGTCAGTAATTTAGGAGGATGAAGATGTGAGGATTGGCGAGTTGAGTATGAGTGAACCTGTGAATTGAATTTGTAGTAAGTCTTGAAATGATCAGGAATATTCCCTTCACCAGAAAGTATCTTATAAATGAAAACACAAGTTTGGGAAGTGTTGATGTTATAAATATTGAGAATCTGCAATTTCTGAAATAGAGGAGCAGAAGATGAGTGTGACTGTGATCGGGTTGCGATCCTAACAAAACGTTTCTGGAGGACCATCATTTTTTGCAGAGAAGTAGGGAAAGTACTTGCCCAAACTATATTATGTCGCTGCATTAAAACGTCTGATATTGCAGTTGTCTCACAGCTAGAGACCACTCACAGTTGCTGGTTGTTATAGTAACACATCACGCTTTCTGACTCTGGAGTTTGTCAGGAGCTCAGCAGTCAGGAAAAAGTCACCGCCGGAGCAGCGATGTTGACGGGGCTCAAAGAAAGACACAGTCTGAGGTGGCTGAGTCTTAATCGATGGCGTATTCACTGTGGTATTACGAGCATCGCGTGTGCTATGTGGCTCTCTGGAGTACATGAAAACAAGACATGAATCCATCACCATCTCCCCCTAAACTGCAGCGTTTTAAGGATGATATCTTCAGAAATCATGCTCTGCCTCTACGGCGTCGCCCGGCTGAATCCCGCGTGTAACGCAGCCTCCGGATTCAGCACCGGCTTGTTCGTGTTTAGCCTTTTCAAAAACAGGAGCAGGCTCACCTGATAATGCACTGTGGAGAAACCTGTCTATGCTGCATTCAGACTGCATTTCATCTTCGTGTTTGTGTCCTGTTTCCTTCCTCTTGTCCAGTATTTGAGGAGCCGGAAGATCCCAGCAATCGTTCCTTCTTCTCCGAGATCATATCCTCCATCTCGGATGTGAAGTTCAGCCACAACGGACGCTACATGATGACCAGAGACTACTTGTCCGTTAAGATCTGGGATCTGAACATGGAGAGCAGGCCGGTGGAGACCTATCAGGTAAGACTGACCCAAGTGTCTATGTGTCGGGTGTAAACGGGTTATGAGCAATTTGTCATTAGCACGTAAAAACACCGGGTGTTTAGTTTTTGTGCTGCACAGCAAATGTTTTTATCACGCCGATAAAGATGTGAGTTTAAAGTCAGCGTCATGCATCACTCCACTTGAATTGAACCTAAACAAACTTAATTTATTAATAGAACTAAAATTCACCTTGGCTTGTAGGCTGAACATTTAGATTTTTTCCTTGTTTAACATCTGAATTAAGTTCACATTGTTCAAAGTCAGATGAGTAATGTTTTCTTAAGGTTTTAACAGAAATTACACTAAGGTAGTATTTATTCTAAATGTGATTTTTACACTAAACATAATTGTATTCTTATTTCAAATGTAATGACCAATGTGCATTTGTAATGTATAATGTTTATACTGTGTTGTAGCTTCTAATTTAAATGTAAAAGCAAAGATTTTCTTTTTTCCCCTCTTTACAAATAGTGGCCACACCTTGTTTTGTTTCTTACTTGAAATTCCACACAGTGACCACTCGGTGGCACCATAAATTCATGGTGTTGCTGTTCTCTGGCCTTTGCATAGACTGCAGTCTGTTCCGATGTGATCAGCTTCTAGATTATGCGATAAGCACATTGACGTTAACGTGCACAGCGCGATGCTCACAGCGATGTGCGAGTCTCCTGGTGGCCCCTTCACACCTGCCTCTGATCCCTCCAGGTCCACGAGTACCTGAGGAGCAAGCTGTGCTCGCTGTACGAGAATGACTGCATCTTTGACAAGTTTGAGTGCTGCTGGAATGGCAATGACAGGTGAGGACGTGCAGGAGGGCGGACCAACCAACCCCTCAGGGGTACAAAAGGCTTTTAGGAATATCTTTTGAAGTTGGACTGTCTTTCTTTACTTTGTTGGTGCTGTGTTTGAAAAATAATGTCACTATTTTTATTTTTACTGACTGTGCCTACAAATTAGTCATAGTCTTGTAACTATTAACTGAGATTTAAATGTGCTGCTCGCAAGACCTACTTTTAGTAGTCTGTCTGAGTTTTAAAAAAAAGAAGTTGCGTTAAATATATTTGAATAAAAGCAGCGTACCAATGGTGCATTTACATTAAGCCTGTTTCTCAGATTTACACCTAAAACACGTGGATCTTGTGATAGTGATCATTATTCTAAGGTCGTTCATGTTAAAGGCTCACACATCTGTCTCGTGCCCCCCCCCCCCCCATCAGTGTGGTGATGACCGGCTCGTACAACAACTTCTTCCGGATGTTCGACCGCGGCCAGCGGCGGGACGTGACCTTGGAGGCCTCGCGAGAAAACAGCAAGCCCATGCAGGTCCTAAAGCCCCGCAAAGTGTGCGCGGGCGGCAAGCGCAAGAAGGACGAAATCAGCGTGGACAGTTTGGACTTCAACAAGAAGATCCTTCACACTGCCTGGCACCCCCAGGACAACATCATCGCAGTGGCGACGACCAACAACCTCTACATATTCCAGGACAAAGTGAACTAACGACGCGGTGAGCTGAACGTGAGATCTGGCGCGGGTAACGTCATGTGTACCCCCCACCCCACCCCCCCCCACCCCTCCCTTGCAGCCTCATCCAGGGTGATCTGCTGTAACGCCAACAACCAGCATCCCTGTCCGTCACTACTGGGTGACCAGACTTTGCCACTTTGTTCTAGATGTGGACAGAGGAAGCCTCGCTCTTGCCCATCATCAGCCTGTTCGTGGCAGAGTAACACCTGCCTTGTTGTTTAAGTGATGTTGTGCCAATTCTCCCACCCCTCCCCCTCCCCACTTTGGTATGGCTTTTTTTTTTGGCCAGCCCACCTGCCGTTTTCTCCCCCTGGGGTAACATGGGTAAACAAGTTTAATTTCCTTAAAATTCTGAATACAGACACCTTTATTTTTATAACTTTCCCCCCCATGGCCCTGTGGTAGAAAATGAAAAACACTTAATTAGTATGTCCCCTTCTTGTCCTGTGCCATTGTAGTGTTTATTTTTCTAAGAAAAAAAAATGCCACTTTTTCTTTTTTGTATACACCTTTTTATTAATTCATCTGTTGTACTGTCATAGTTTTCTTTAAGTCTCTTCACATGTCTCCCCTCATTCATTAAACCATGCGTACTCAACAGTCACAGTCCCCGACTCACTCGCCGCTCTCACTAACGGGACAGCAACACCTCAGCGGTGGCCACCGGCAGTCTGAGAAGCACAGTGCACTCGTCTGTATTCACAGATTGAGGAGTCGTCCCGCCCACTGCTGCTGTGCCTCAGGCTCTGGGTCGGTCAAATAGGTCCAGACTCAAGAAGACACTTCTTTTTTCTTTTTCTTTTTGAATTGGCTCTATGTCTCGTCATCTTCGTGCATTGGTTCCTCTTCCTCCTTTTGTTTGTGTTCGACAATAGTCAGGTATAAGAGATGGCCTATTCAAAGATAATTATTATGATTGTCATATTTATATTAAAGAGAAAAAAAAAGTTAAAATGTCACCAGATTTGTTCCGTCCCATTTTGTGAAATGAAACTGGACCGTACACGTGTTTTTGAGTGATCTTGAGTATTGTCTTCCCATGGTGCACCACAGCTCCGAGGCAGTACTGCGCAACAGGGAAACCCTTTTGATTTGACACTGGACTTTTGCGGCACCAATTTAAGTACTTGGATGTGTTGGAAAATTTAAAAGAAAAGATTTGAGGCATTAAGTCACTTAAAAGTGTTTAAACTACTGCAGACGTTATTACTGCTACTGTGTGTACTGGTAAAAGAAGCTGCACATGGATTTGCAGCAGTTGATGTCTCCACACGTATTTAAAATGTGGACAGGTCAGACTATGATGATGCCGCTACTAATGTATAACTACAATTTTAAACTATGACAGTGAAGATAATAAAGGAAATACTTTTTGCACCCTTGTGATTGCCTGATCGTTGATGACGTCTCATCTCTGTCCTCTAGCTTTGTCCAATGTGTTCCCCATGTTGATGCCTCTCAGGTCCCAAATCCATGTAAACATAAACAAAATTTAATTGATTAGAACACCTTCAGCTGTGAAAGAGATGAGGGTTTTAAACAAGGAGTGCCATCCTTCTCCATTCGGGTTCCTGCTGGTTTTCAATCATTAAGAATTGCGAGCACCTGGTCCGTTTCCACCCGGATTGGTACCACTGGGGGATTACTGCAAACAGCTGATGTGGTGTCTGGTTGGTTGCGAAAATGTGCCACATGTCCCCCCCTTGTCTCCACTGGCACGCATGAGCCGTGTAGCCTACGTGGTCGCACACACGCCCCCTCATATAAAAGCATCAGCTCATATCTCGTTTGATGTTGTACTTTCGATCAATGATCGATGCTAATAGGTCATGCACGCCGTAGCCCGAGCGGGTGTGTTTTTTCCTAACCCGTTATGTAACCCCGCTCCCTCTTTTGTTATCGCCGGGACAGTGTGACGTCATCACCCAGCTCCGGGAAGGTCTGAGCGGCTCGCGGGCGCTGCTGCTGCTTCCAGACCAGCAAACGACTGGAGAACAAACCGCCGCGGCGCGTTAGCTTAGGTAGACTCTCTCTGAAAAAAAAAACAAAGTGGACTTGCGCACGTCTGAATGTGTGCAGATAAGGTTGTGCGAGCTTTGCACTGACTTGAGCCTTTTTTTTTTTTTTATGCAACCCGCCCTGCTCAGCAGCCGCTACGATGTCCGACGCTGCTAACGCGGTTACTTCTACAGACAACAACGGAGACTCCGGGCTTCACGGTAAGCTAAATCACCAAACTACTGAACTGGAACAGCCTGTCAAGTGTGTTTTCTGTCAGGAACGGGTCGGGGTTTCACGTGTATGTGTTTAAAACATGTTTTTTTGAGTGTTCTTAATCATTAAATATAGTTTATTCTACCAGTTTTGTCTTTTCTTTTGGCCGCGAAGCTACACTGACAGGGGGGCAAAGAGAACGCTATGTTCCGTGTTTATTGACAGTGGCGGAGCCAATGGCGTTCCGGCATGCTTGACTGACGGTCAAATGAGCCAATCAGCGACTCACGCGAGGAGGTAGAGGTGGGTTCAAGCTCTGTCAACAAGCTGAGGACGAAACAAAAAAAAAATGGGTGAAGAGAAATTTCGACCATTTACACGTAGTCGCTGCATTTTACAGTCAGTGATATCTAAAGACATAGCAGAAACATGACCAGATATCAAACGTTTGTTCCCTCATTAGTCTTTTCATCTTTAAAAAAAAATATCCCTTTTAAAAGTAATTCAGGATATCTACATAAATCACTGACTAAATTATCATTTGGCAAATAGCATGTTTCCCACAGTGCGCTCACTGCATCACATGGACATTGAAATAGAACAAGCTACATGCCATACCTCGGCTTGCTAAAGCCGTTAGACACGTATACAAAGGGCTGTTTATGAACCCTGCTGCACTGAGTCAGGGGCTCACTAAGTAAAGTTTTACAACACTTAGTGGGTCCGTGACTAGGCATGCTATTTATGGCTACAGTGACAAGGGGACAGGCGGTTTAGACATGAGGGGGAGGGGTTTACAGCACTTATTTTAAGAGATGCATGGATTATCTTTTTAATAGGATCAGATAGCCAGTGATTAATAGTTGTGGAGAAAGCAAGTTGCCAGTAATACGCTGTTGGATGGAAATAGTATTCTACCCTGACTCGTATTCAACAGCATGTTGGCTCATATGAGGTGGAAAGCAAGCAACATGTGTCATTATGTTCAAGTCTGGTATTCCTCTTGTATATCTTTAAAACAGCCCAACATCATTGTTTCCCCCCACTACCTCTGGTGGGGCCCCATAATCCCTTGCTGATTGAGCCAGGAATAACCTAAGTTATGAAGTATATGATTCACTTTAGATTTTATTGACAGTCTCATGCACCAGGACATATTAGGCCATAAAAGCATGCTGACACACCGCTTTTGGGGACAATGAGACCATGCACAGATCCGATGGAGAGGCCTGCAGCGTGATCTGATATGTGAGACTGTGTTATTTCTGGCATTTCCTGGAGCTCTCGCGTCATGTTTGTCTAACACTTGGGAACTTCGGGCAATAGGGCAGCCTCGGCCCTCCTCCTTAGCCTCCGGAATCAGTAGATCAAAGAGGTCACGGCGTGTCCGCTTCCTCTAAACCCACCCAACAGCTGATAACCGGCCCTGTGGCCAGAATGTTCGGATGCTCCAGCGCCACAGCGATGTGGTTTTGGAGACAATGGGCTGTCGCCAGCGGCTTGGCTCGCAGTCCGCTGGGTAATCCGCACGATGAGTGCAAGTGCTGAGTCGAGGCCGGTTTTATCGGGGGGGTTATGACTGGCCGGATGCCTGAACTGTGCAACTCAGTCCCCTGAAAGCTCATGTGGACATGGTGTTTACTAACCGTTATGGGGTCATGTGACCTGCAGGAGGCCTTCCTCTTTTTTTAGGAGGACAGAAGGAAAAAGTGATTTTTTTACGAGGTATATTAAGGACCCCCCCCCCCCCCTCCAAATACTTGCCCTTGCTGCCCCTCCTCTGTAGTTGTAACTTGTAACCCGCCTCTGACAAGCCGTAACTCCTCAGCTGCCTTCATCCCTGAGTTCACGTACAAACACAGTGGGCGTCGTATATCAGTCAAGGTCCACAAGACACCACAGCGCACACGCAGACAGGCATTTACTGCCCTTTCACCACACAGCATCATATAGAGCTTTACTCGTGGACTCCTCTGACTGCCAGGCTCAGGCTGTCGTCTCTTTCCCAGATGAGGAGCAGGAAATCATTTTGATGCCTTTCATCTCTTTCTCATCCAGCCTTCACCTTGGTACACCTGGCAAGACTTTAAAGGCCCCCAACTGTAACGATCTCTCCCCGCACTGACAGATTTCTGACATATTGTCTGGACTATCGCTCTGCAGAAAGGAAGAAAATAAGACGAATACTGTCACCACATAAATAATTCAAAGTTTATTTTTCTGAGTAATACATTTTTTTCCACAATATACATCGAAACACAAATGCAAAAGCATATGTGCAATTAATATAATGATGGGTCATATTTGCTTTATGTGTGTCGGTTTAGGGTCCAACTGTTCAGGTTTGCTCACTGGGACACTTAACTGTAACCTTCAGCTTATTGGAAGCTTTTCGCTCATCCAAAAGCTTCTGGTGTGTGTGCATATATAATCAAAGGTGAAGCTTGGGAAAAACAAATATCAGTGGCGGTACCAAAACATAAGATTAGGTAGGCAGTGCATTATCCCCTGCTGTAGAGGCACAGACGGGCTGCTGTTCTTCCAAAAGGCTGGTTAGACGCACCAGAATGAAAAAGAGGACACGGTTAAATGATGCAGCTCATTTGCACACTTCTGGTTTTCGGGGCCAAGGTAAGCAAATGGACTGCTCCTCAGGGCATACCGGATCTTGGGCTGAGCAGGATATTGGTTTATTGGCTTTTTTTTTTTTTTATATGACTTTACACTGTGTCAGCCGGCCCCGACACTTGTATGTAACAAACCTTTTGAAAAGCAATGCTACATTTTATGTCTAATAATGGTCTTTACTCATGAAGTCCAGCTCTTTTACATAAACTCAGTTGAAGGACTACTTTGTAGAACAGTTTGCTGCCATGCCAAATAGTTAAGAGTTTGTGTCAGTACCTCAAGTTGTACTTAATATCATCTGAGAATGGTTTTCTACCACAATCACTGTAGTGCTTATTTTTCGTATGTGTGTGTGTGTGTATATATATATATATATATATATATATATATATATATATATATATATATATAAAAAGTTTATTTTTGGAATATTAAGATCAAGTGAAAATTGGGAATGAATTCAAATAAAAGCACAGGAATGTAAACTTTTTTTTTAATCTCCTTGTTGCAAAGGAACGATGCGTAATAAATTATGGTGGTTTGTGTTTTCTTGCTTGTGAATTTTTTTTTTCCGCAGCACTGCTGTTCTATGAACGGAAGTTCGACGTTTGTCTGTTTTTTCCCCCACAGGGTCCTGGGTGGAGTTGGAGATGAACAGAGGCACAGCCGGAGCAGCCCTGTCGTCCTCCACGGCCCCGGACCTGCTGCCCCTCCCTCAGGTGGAGGAAGAGGAGGCCATGGTGGGGGGGCTGGAGCACGTCCCGTCCTCGTCCTCGATCCACAACGGGGACATGGAGAAGATCCTGCTCGACGCCCAGCACGAGTCAAGCCGCAGCAACTCCTCCTGCGGCAGGTAGTGTTCGTGGGGAGTGCTGCTGCATATTGGGTAGAAACGTTGTACAAAGACTTCTGTGGCTCCAGAGGAAGCTGTGTGAAGTCTGATGAAGTTTAATTGGAGGGGTGTAATGAGAGAGAAGTGGCTCAAGGGTACATTAACCGCCACCGGCACAACACACCCACATCTCCGACCGAACTGTCAGTGGTCAAATAGTTGCACTATGTGTAATGTAGGCACCAACGTTTTAACAAGGAAGAAGAATATGTGGAAGGAAAAAAAAGACTATCTCGGGTTCTGCTTCATAGATTTTGATCCTTAAAAAGATTTTTTTAACAATGAATCCGGCAATAGTGCAATGCTGAATCACTGGAGTACTCTCCAGTGTACTGAACCTGACCTCTGTTCTCCCTCTAGTTGTACCTGTTATTGAAAAAAAGAATTTAAATGCAATTTTAAGAATTAGAATGCATAAATAACTTAAAAGTGTAATAAACCATATGTAGGTATCAAACTCTTTCTTTTGCTCTGGGATGCACTAAATAATGGCTGTTATTCTTCCTAACATTAAATGCAGACGAGGACACAGGAATCTTCACCTTCCTGTAAAAGTTCAGAGAAAGTCACGAGTTCTTGGGTTCAGACCAGTCTGTGCTCGTAGTTGTGGAAGACTGAGAGCACGTGGTGGAGTTGGTTGCTCCGTTCTAATGTTCCTCTTAACTTTCCCTCCGTGTAGAGCATCCTGCCTCCGAAGTTACATTCTGTTTCAAAAGCCGAATCACTTCCACGCTGTGTGCTGAGATGATCATAAGCCTTGATCCGATATAAAAGCTCGAGGATGTTTGGAAACCTTTTTTCCACAAACTGTTCTCTCCACTTGATAACGATGCCTGTATAAAGGTGTGAGCTTATGAAACCACACAAAGTGAAACACACACCTGCCTCTCTGTTCCCTTTGCTAATGGTAGAAATGAATTTATGGAATTTGAATGAAGGGATGAGCATATATATTAACATATTAGACGTCTATAATACATTTTAACATAAAGGGCTGTTTTTTCACTCGCTCGTCTCACACAACCCATACACTCATTTTAATCTGTGCAGATGTCTGCACTGGCTTTGCACAGGTAGCGTCTCCTGGCGGAGATGATGATGATAATAATGAAAGAATATACCATTTTGCACTACAGCCACCCTGTAGTTGAACATCATCTTGATCCGATCTTGCTCATTTAAAAACATCTTGGTGAGTTTGAAAAAGAATCCGTATTGAAACAGTTATTGTAGTTCAAATGAGAGAACAGCAGTCATGAGCGGCGTGGAGTTAAACTGAACTTTTCATCCTCGGCGTAGCTGCCCAGAGGGCTGCTCGTCTGCTAACCACCCCATAAAAACTCACGGGGGAAAGTGAAACTTAATATCCTTTTATCATGAGAGCCGTTTAATATTGCTCACATAGCTTCTACAAACCCTCAACTTTCCGTAATATGTGGGAAATTGGCCCATTAATCAGGAGTGGCTTGTCTTTCGTAATTGCCCTCTCAGCGCGTTGAGTCAGCGCTGACTCTCACTTGACAGCTGCTCAGGAGTCGAGTCGGCTTCTGCAAATTTAAAGTGACGTCTTTTTCACAGCTTGCCTCCCATTTTAATGAGGACGTGAGAAAAAACACAAACATCCCGACCCTTCAGACTCCCGGCCACATCGTTGTGCGCGCGTGTAATAAACTGGGAGTGCTGAGATACAGCAGAGCCTATCAAGAGAGCCGAGCAGTCAGCTGTCAGCGGGTCACCTGAGGATGTTTTCGAGAACACAAGACCTCTGCATCAACAAGCTGCCCTGAAATAAGCAGGAACGCCAACATCAACACGGTTCCGTGTGAATACTTTTAGAACAACCAAAGTGTCCTATTACACAGATTTAATTAGGAACATGTTTTCTTTACTTGTCCTTCCAAGACACACACACACGCACACACACGTACACACACACACCTCAGAGGTCAGAGTACGAGAGCAGCAGGACTTCACCACTGGGTCAACGTTCCGCTCTGTCCTCGTCGAGGTGTTGTAACGTCACGCTGTAGTGAGGACTCAAGTGTGCGTGAAGTCATCAGACTGGAGTGAAACTGAAAATATACAATACAGAATGACTGTTTTGTCACAGATATATATATATATATATATATATATATCCCATTTTAAACAATTAAATGTAGCAACACTAAATATAACTTATAATAAACTTCATGGACGAATATCCATAAAGCGGCAACATTACATTCATTAGATTCTTCTTAATATCTTTAGAAAAGCTCTTGAACAACAATATTTCATCTTACTGGCTTAAAGGAAACTTATTGGCTCCACTTCCTGACAGAATAATCATTGATACCTGTGAGTCATCAATGATTAACATTTTTTTTAATTAAGTGAATAATTGCTCAATTTCCAGAGCCAAATATGTCGTTGTATATTTTGTCTGATCACCAAAAATCTTAACATTTGTGATGGTGCAAAATGATGAAAGACCATCTAAAGACCATTATTTGATCATCAGAATAGCCGTCCATTCATTTTACATTCATTGATTAAGTGACTGGTCTTCTTATTACACCAAAGCCAGTCGGCAAGTGTCTCAAGTACATAATGTAGCCAGAAGTATTGATGAGTTCATGACTTTGTAAATAAACGAGGCCTCTGATTTGTTGTTGTTTTCTTTTAACGTTTTGCACACAGCCCCCCGCGGCCCCACAGCCCCCAGGATGACGGACAGATCATCTTTGACGTGGACGTGAGCGGCAGAAGAGACAGCCAAGTAAGAGCTCGTGTGCCTCCATCAGTCTGTTGTCATGGCAACCCCAACCACTGGCCCTGAAGTGGTGTCTGTGTGTGTGTGTGTGTGTGTGTACATGAGAATGACAACTGCCGTCTGCCTTTTAGTTTCCATGGAGATGGCTGCCGCACCCGATGTGGATTCCTCTTTGTTTTGCCCCAGCATGTGTTGTCACTATTAGTTTCACTCTCTCTGTCTCTTGATCTCTGCCAGGAAACATGACACACACACACACGCGCCATTTAGCAAACTCTGCCTCCAGGGTTTATGTCCATGATGAGCATTCTTTCAAGTCAAACAAGACACAGTCTGTATGTTTATGTGTGTGTGTGTGTGTGTGTGTGTGTGTGTCTTCAGTCAGAAGAGGACGTCTTGGACAAGGAGAGGGACATGGACATCCTGATGAAGGACGCAGACTGGGTTGCTGACTGGTCCAGTCGACCGGAGAACGTTCCCCCCAAGTGAGTCTCAAACTCGGTAAACAGCAGCGTGATGTTTCCAAGGCAACTGAACACACACACACACACAGCTGCTCGTTAGTCATTATCACGATGAAGTTTGGTCTCGAGCGCAAATGTAAAACCAGCGGCTGGACAATGTGCACCAAACAAGTTTTGAAGAGAAGACGGTTAATCGACGTACAGAGTGAAGCCGTAGAGCTCATAGAATGAAGTACACGACAACAGCAGATGTGTTTGGGGGCGGGGCTTTGCCGTGTCGTGTCTAAAGCGACTGAACATTTTGCAGGGAGTTTCATTTCCGTCACCCTCGACGTTCAGTGACACTAAGCATGAGGAAGACCGGGGCCATGAAGAAAGGAGGAATCTTCTCCGCCGACTTCCTCAAGGTCTTCATCCCCTCGCTGCTGCTATCGCACATCCTCGCTCTGGGGCTGGGGTAAGAAAACAAACACAATCTGACAGCAGTTTAATCAACAATCCACATCAGTTATGTTCCTTTTATTCTATTTCTTCTCATTACCTGTCCTCCTCCCCCCCGTTAGAAGTTCTAATGTGTTTTATTTTGAATATAATATTTAGTTGTACGTAAAGGCCACTAAGGGGAGCTGTAGAACCGCAGACTGTGTCCTCCCTCCGTTCATATCGGTGCGGTCGAACTGGCGGAGCAGCTGCCAGACAGAGAGGCTGCACACCTGCTGTCTGGTTGTTGACTCCCATGAGCCCTTTCTGCCGGCGATAACGCTCGTTAGGACAATCAGATAATGTGACAGGAGGCCGCTCTTGTACGTGACGCGGTACGCGATGAGTGTCGATAACAAAGCTTTAGTCAGTAACAAAATCTCTGTTGGCCATTCAGGTAGTTCATACGGTGACATAATAAGTCACTGTGGGGCTCTCTCTGATATGTAGCTGTTGGTTATGAGAAAAAGGGCTCGCTGTTTATTATTGGTATTTGTTCACAGTATTGGTTTCTGTCTTTATCAACTGTCAAAAGCTATTGATATATTTTATATATATATATATTTATCCAATTGCTAAATTAACATTATGGGGGTCTATTTTTTTCTTAGTAAGTCCTGTAACTTGGACCTGGACTGGAGGCGTCTGGACTTATCCAAAATAAAATAAAAGCATGTTTCATGCGTAGTCAAAGGTTTAGTGACATCTGACTGGAGAATTAGTGCCACCAACTCTCGATCTCAATCTCGATGCTTAACTTAATATTCGCACAGCAGTAGTGGATGGAAACTAGGGGTGGGAATCGCCACAGGCCCCACCATACGATATCATCACAGTCAAACATTTTGCGATATGCTTAATATTGCGACATCAAACATTGCGATATGTTGCGCTTTATGATCTATTTTCAACTGCAAATCTGTTTTGACCTGATAAGATACAGTTTTCACCCAGTCCATCTCACTTCAGTCCATTTCTAATAGCAATTCATGTTACTATTCAAGGATTTAAAGATTATTTATTGTCATTATGCAACACAGGGATGCACAACGAAATTCTGCCGAAGCCCATTTGTAACACAGCAAACGCAAAACAAACACAGTAGTACAGTCCTGTAGTGCATTTTTATAAAATTTGCATCGTCAGGAATGTAAACGGCAGCAACAAAAGTCAACCCGCACGGTGATGTGTAACCTGCTCCCTGTCCTCTCCACAGAGTGTACATCGGAAAGAGGCTGACCACGCCCACCGCCAGCTCCTTCTGAACCTGGAACTGAAGAAAAGTGCCTGAGGAGGGGCCACGAGTCGTCGTCGTCGTCGTCGTCGGAAGTTTTGTTGTCGCGAGAAGAATGTCTTCTCCCTCTGTCCCGCCTGCCCCCCCCGCTCCCCCCCCCCTCGTCCCTGAGATATGACATGTTCTCAGGAGAGATGCATCCCCCCTTCGCCTTTTTTTGTTCTCTAACTGTCTGTAGATACCCCCCCCCTCTCCCGCCTTATATCCTTCACTCATTTGCGTGCGCTTTTTTTTCGAAAGAATGAATAAGGTCATGTTTCACTTTCTCGATGTTTATCAGCGGGTGGGTTTCCAGGGAGGGTCGCAGCATCAAACCAAACTCTTCTACTACACACTGCCCCTTGATCATGTGACAACAGGGGAGGGCTGTCCAGCTTTAGAACTGACCACAGACTGGGCCGCCTACGCCAGTAGCCCAGCACTCGATTCTGAAAAGGGTTTCGACCAAATCCCGCCGTCGGCCACGCAAAACCGAAAATGTGAGCATGCCTTTTTTTTGAAAGTAGCCATTTTCTTTTTAGCTTTTTAATTTATTTTTACTAAAGTGGTGGTTTATTGAGCGGGTGCAATGATGACAGTTACCATAGTGGCCATGTTAAACCGACGCGCGCTCATGAATTGCACTGGGGAAGTCTCTGGCTCTGTCTGCCAGACGGGACAGATTCATGGGACCTTTTTTTTTTTTTTCTGCGATGGGAACTAGAATCTACTCAATTCTGCATCTGAATGAATATTTAGCAACGCGAGAATAACTGGATGTAAGGGTGTAGGTGTGTGTCGTGTCCCTCTCTGCGAGTGCACTAACAGTATTTCTTCACGGTCGGGTCCTTCGCTTGCGGCGCTGCACGTTCCACAAAGGTCCAGGCGTCTGTCCAAACGGTGTCCACGTTGTCTTTCCAGGGAGCTTCCTAGTGTGTCTGCAACATATCGTGGAGCTGGTTTGGTCCCAACAGATCAGTTGTCACTTATCTTTATGATACTGTGGTCATTGTTTCATGTCCGAAGTCATCAAAAAGCATTCGTTGCCTAAAAGCTTTCTTTTTTTGGCATTTGTTTTGAGGATTTTTGAGTAGTTTTATTTAAAAGTCGAAGTATTTCCTGAAAGATGAGTTAAATATCAAACTGGAATCAGTTGACTTTTACTTTCCAGATGTTGGTTGGGTCAGGAGAATTGATTTGTCTTTGTATAGGAATGTGCAGTGGTGGCCCGGCCCTGCTTTCTAACACTCCAACGCGTCCACAGAAATACTGGCACCAAGCTGCAGATGAAGGGAACTGACTCCAGGGTTTTGACATTTGTCGCGGTGACACTCCAGATGTTCAGCCACTTCCAATCGACTGGGGGGAAGGTTTGTTTTTTACCTAAACGGGCTCTACTTTATGTGTAAACACACGTACTCGTCTAGTTCAGTGAGGTCCACAGCGTGATGGAAAAGCTTCATCAGACTTCCGCTTCTCGGCAGTATCTGAGGTTGGACTGTGGCCAGTTTTGTCCCAAGTGGACCTTCCACAGCCAGACCCGGGTCAAACAATATTTGATGTAGAAGTTCAGATCTCCTTGAACACCCATCCAGAGGATAAGAACTCCTAGAGATCTGATATTTGAGTTACTCAGGAGTAAATGAACTTTATTTTTTCCTTCCACTTGATGGTTCGTTTGACGACTGCTTTGATAGATGTACAGGTTTTGACTGATATGATGACACAATGATTTTCAGTTTAAAAAGGTGAACACTGTACTACCCGATGTTGCTTTGGTTGCCTTTTCAAAAGAAACTGCTGAATGATTTTTATGATTGCTGCATTTCACGGAGCAAGAAAAGAGGAATAACCTCTCTGAGCTCTGACAGTGTTTTAAATCAAGGGTTGAGTGTCATAGATGTGAAAGTATCTGAAAACAACACTACGTAACTTTTTTTCTGCTATCGACAGCTACTTGAAGCAAAAGTCCAATTAGCCGCTCTTTGATATCATTTAGCTGCAAATACTATTTGACCCGGCAGGTCGACTCAGGTCCCGTTTTATCTTTTTAGTTTTCATCACATCCAGACGATACATACAAGGTGCTGGACAGAAAAGCATGTAAAAGACGGGAAAATAGAGTCGGCGTGCGAGATGATGCTCCAAAGAACATTTAATCGATGACCAAAGGTCACGTTTTGAGGGTCCAGCTCTTCTTTGAACCGTCACTGGTGGTAATCAAATGCATGTTCACGGATGCGTTATCGAGTGTGCAGACTCTATTTCTTCTGTCTTCTCTTTTAGTTTGAACTCTTATGACGGACTCATTAACTACGACGACCTCCATTTCAAGCACACAGGTACTTTTGTGTGACACAACCCGGTTCCCTGCTTGTCAGCAGTATTGTGGATCCCTCTCTCCTGTTTTAAGTGTTTTTTTTGTTTTGTTTTTCCCTGATGTTGCAGAAAGATTGTGAACGCACAGAGAAGGAGTCGAGTTTATAAGATGTGAAAACAGGAACCCTCATTGTTGATGGCAGAGCCTACTGTGAATAGGAAAGGTGTGCAAAGAGACTTCCCTCAGCCTGCGATGGTCTAACATTAGTTATTGTAATGATGCGTTTGCTTTGATTTTCTTTTTCCCACCACATTGGAAGATTTAATCAAGATTTTGTCATTAAAAATGACCTGAATGAAGCTTTTCCCTGAGTGCGCCCTTTCTTTTTAAATGTATGACAGTTCTGAATAAATCACTGTAAACCTGTTTAATACTTCAGCCTTTTTAAAGATTTATGACTGAATATCTTTATGATTAGAAACAAACTGTGGAATTTAACCATGCTGACAAATCCTAGGGTGTGTCAAATCGTATTTTGCTAAATGCTGCTTTGAATTCCAAAATGTAATTAACTTTTTAATTGAAAACAATTTCCCCTTTTGTTGGTGCTTAAATGTGTTCAAACTAATTATAATTTTCATGTTTTATTCAGTCATTTTTCAGCTTCTACTTTGAAATAATGATCGTTATAAATGATATAAGTTATCAGAACTCTAAAGTGATCAATGTCCTAAAAATGCTGGTTTTGTTTGACCAGCAGCCCAAAAATATCTACAATATTCAATTTACCATATTATGGAACTATAAGAAGCATCCCAGTCTCAAAGTTCTCTGAACAATACAACCACAAAAGTCCTTAAAGAGGACAGACGTATTAACATTTAGAAGAGTTTTGGTAAAGAGCTAAAAGCGAAACGCCCAAGCATGGTTCACGCCGTGAATTAAGTGTTTTTTTTTTGCGTCTCCTGAGGCATCGGACTACTCAGTTGTTTCCCAAACTCGCTAGAAACTCCTACGAACTCTGCTTGACGCTTCATATGAAGAAGATACTCCATTCACTCTAGGGTGAAAAGAAGCAGAGCTGGTCCTTTTTATGAAATGTATTTACTAGACAATGGAGAGCCAAAACAATTACATTAAGGCTGAAATGTTACCAGACGATGCATTTCAATGCTTACGAATGGCCCAGTTGTCCAGAGAACACCCCTTGCATCTGTGCGTGTCCTCAGTCGCCCTGCTGTTGCAAACCTCTTTGTTCGTCCTGTCCCTGTCAACAACACTTCGACAAGTGTCAAGTTGTTCTTCGCAGAAACCTTTAACCTTGACCTGGATGTTTTAGCTGCTTGAAACCAGAGCAGGGAGACCTTTAAGAAGATGGGAGTGCTGACATCTAACTATTTGAAGCTGAGACGCTAAATGCCTCCCAGCGGGTGAATCTGCTGGCTGAGGAGGCACTGCACTCCAGTGGCAGACGCTCTGCAGTGTCCTTTAAAAATGTTTCCCCAACAATAACCACGGACGCCGAAAGGTATTCAAAGATGTATCAGTCTATTAATCTTGCTTTCTCTTTGACATGTTACACAAGACGTGTATCTATCACGAAGACCAATTGAAACAGGATTAGAAGACGTATTGTGGATGTAACCTGTTCTGCATCAGGACCTTAAGCGTGACAGGCTTTTTGTAACGCACAATCTGCACCATTCTTTCCTCCAGAAACTGACTTTAGTGCCGCCATATGAAGAACATCCGCTCAGGTAATGTGGGCCACTTTTCCCTTCGTTCTCCGGCTTTATGAAGCTTGAAGTTCTTTGTTTTTCATCACCACACGGGGCCTTCACCTCTCTGTTATTACTCAATGTCATCACCGGGATTTGTTTACAGGCTTCCCTCTAAACCAGCTGTCGGATATTAAAGCTGCGTCTCTGCTCGGCCCCTCCACCTCCACACTGTCACCGCTGTTAAGACCCCATATCTAGTTCTCTCTCGTAATGAATAATAGTAGTTGGATTTTACTCACCAACGTTTGTGATTGAAATATACTTCTGGTCCTCCACATTTTGTACTTCAGAGCCTGTTTGTTGTTGAAGGAATATTTTGTAGATATGCTAAGTTGTGTCAGATGAGAAGATTGAAGATATTTAGCTCAGTTTAGCATGAAGACAGGAAGCAGGGGAAAACAGGTAGCCTGCACCGGTCTAAAGGCGACAACATCTGCCTACCAGCACCGTGAAAGCTCACTAATTAACATGAACTTGTTTGCTTAATCTGTTCTGTCAAAAGTAATCCAAGCATCATGCAAAGTAGAACATGTGACATGCAGGCAATTAATACAAAACAATGTTTAGCAGACAGATAAAATCAGAATATATTACAGAAGACGGGTAAAACCAGAAGGGATGCAATCTGACAGACAATCAGCCAAGGACATAGAAGCAGAAGCGTACGGCTTCAGAGTATAATGACAGAAGCAGGCTAACAGTTTCCCCCTGCTTTCAGTCTTTATGCTAAGCTAACTGGATGCTGGCTGGCTGGCTGACATGAGTCAGTCTGTCTTCTCATCTAACGCTCAACAGGAAAAAAGAGAAATACTTCCCAAAATGTTCCCTTTTAAGATTTAGAAGTATCATTTTGAACAGGTTGAATGACACTTGAATGATCCTCTTTTATAAAAACCAGCTCCAGAGGCAGGTGAAGCTTTTGTTATTGACATTTGAACATGAATTTGGTTAAATAAAAGATAATGGGTTGAGCCAAATATAACAGACAGCCGTAATTAATGGAAGAAATCATAAAGGAAAGTGCAAAAACTGCTAGAGAACGTTTTAAACCAAAAAAAAGAGCAGATGAAGCTCTGAATAATATGTCAATGATGAATTATGTCACTGATCTGAGCGTGCACACACACACACACACACACACACACACACACACACACACACACACACACACACACACACACACACACACACACTCACTCTGAGCCCTACCTCATCCTCAACAATGCCTCCTCTGGTCCTCCTCCATCTTCCCTATATGGAACCTCAGGACACCTGTTCCCGGGCCAATCCGGACACGGTGTGACACGTAGCTCCTCCCACTGCAGCTGATACGGCGTTACCATGGGTTACAGGGTGGTGGCCAGCTCCGTCTCCATCCCTCTGGTGAGGAGACTTTTTCCCTCCTCATCTCCTCAGGCTTCAGCAGCAGCACCACAGTGCTGCAGCAGCTTTAAATCAGCTGCGGTCAGAGTGCTGACAGCCCGTCAATAATTAGTAATAATTCAGTGTGCTCCGAGTGTGCATGATGAGCTTCTTTGGATGCTGTGTCTGCACATCAAGACAGCTGTTGCAGATGTCAACCATCGACTGTGTTCATGCTTTATTTATAAAGTCGACTGATCAAACAGCTAACACAAATTGCAGACACACGAAGCCATGAAATATAGAAGAAGCAATTTATATTTATTTATAAAACGAAGTCAGAGGCATACAGTGCGTGACAGAAATGTCTTTTCCTGTTGTCAGGCGGGTTTGTCCTGTTTGTCTTTCCTCTCCTCACTCACTTCCACCCGTCTCCTACAAGGAAGAAGCGTGAGTTTTTGCAGATAAAGATCGTTGTCAAAGTGATGAGATCAACTTTAAAATTATTCTTTAATAATGAAAGAGAGGAACAAGCCTTTGAGTAAATATTAGAAAAGCTCCTTTCTCTCTGGGTGGGCGGGCGGGTGTAGCTACATGTTTGAGTGACAGCACGATGCAAACAAACATGTAACTATATTTTACAAGTCAAGAGCAGTCGTGTTGAGGCGTTAGGACGACAACATTTAGCATCTAAGCTATGCTACAGCTCACCAGCTAATTAGCCATCTATCAGTGGTTTTAGTCGCTCATTTGTTCATTTAGTAATTGTGGTCCATTTGGAGTAAAATAGACCATAAAGCAGGGCATGCTTCAGTACGGGGCTGTCTTGTCACAGGTCTCTACCCGGGGTTGCCCAGTCTGGGAGTTGTCCGTGTTTCCTTCTTAACTTTAACCCTTTCACAATGTGTTTTCAGTTAAGGAAAGTTAATCGTAACCTTTTGGTCGGCTAAAAGTAAAAGACTTATTCAGCGTTCGGTTGTGCTTAGCTGCACCCTCTCGTGTTACTTCTAGTTGCACATTAAACAAGATGGCGACGGCCAAAGGGCTGAACTCAAGGCTTCAAAACGACAGTCCACGAACTAATGTGTGACGCCACGGTGACGTCCACTTCTGATATACAGTCTGTGGCAGCTGCCCCAGGGCCTCAGACAACCAGGGGCCCTGTGGTAAAGTCACAAACGTGAACACTGCTTCTATTCACTTCTGTTTTATTCTATTCTCTCAAATCTTCACTTTTCTAGGCTTTGGCTTCTTTTCAAAACATCAGCCCCGGCTTCATCGTAAACGCTGATTCATTTCAATTTCCTCCACGTTTGGATCTATTCTCCTGCAAATACCAGCAAATAATAAATTGGCTTCATTCAGATTGAGGAACCGCTGT
Organism: Pholis gunnellus; assembly: GCF_910591455.1. NCBI lineage: Eukaryota > Metazoa > Chordata > Actinopteri > Perciformes > Pholidae > Pholis > Pholis gunnellus. The sequence continues at coordinate 5,762,831 of NC_136545.1, read as the reverse complement.
GTAAACTGAACTGGACAGAAGCAATAATCATATAATAAACTCCACTCATGCTGCTGATCTCACAACATGTCCTACATCTGTTCCTGGATGCCAGGGCCCTGCCCTTCCTGTCCAGAGACCTCTCTCTCTCTCTCTCTCTCTCTCTCTCTCTCTCTCTCTCTCTCTCTCTCTCTCTCTCTCTCTCTCTCTCTCTCTCTGCCTCTTCCAACTGTACATCGGGCACGCTGCCAACTTTCCCCTTTATTAATTGTCAACCCCGCACCGCCCCCCCGCCCCTTCTCGGCGGGAGACCTTTGCTTTGTTTTGTGGAGCTGTCTCAGCCTTTGGGCGTGGCTGCACCCTCAACATTTTTACTTTTCAGTATCCACCTCTGACATTCAGACATCAGACTGTTGGCTTCCCCTGCAGAGATGACCACCCACCCACACACACACACACACACACACACACACACACACACACACACACACACACACACACAAACCGGCCCTCACAGCCCCCTGGGAGAGGAAACAGCAGCAGCAAAGCCATTTGCTGCCCACCATGTTGTTATGGCAACTGTGTGGACATGGACTCAGTGCTGAAATGTTTTTAATGGACATTTGTGCAGAAGAGCTTTTGTCTGCTGCAATGTGAGTCAGTATTAACAATTTGAAGCTGTTCTCATTGATCATCGTGCAGCACGGATTCAACTGAAAAGGTTATGTTTATTACAAACCATCATTAATGCAGATACATATTTGTCAAACGACAATCTATAGCTTTGAATCCACATATGTAGGATATTATTAGTTGTCATGGCTCTTTTCCTATGTGACTTTAGTTATTATTTATAATATACACTGCTCTTGCTCGTGTGCGCTGTGCATGATAATATTCATGGCCTGTTTTTGTTTCTATAGTGTATATACAGTATATATATATATATATAGAAGATACATTATTGCTTATGAGAAAATTGTTCCGATACCCCTATGATGTTATTCTGATGTTAATGTGTTAAAATAAATACGATAACCAGACTCCAGTAACAGTCAAATGACACGTCCGCATCAGATTCATGTTGCATGCTCACACCGTATATTATAATACTTTTCGATCCGGCCTATGATTGCATTGATAAAGTTCTCACCATGCACCAAGGCCGTCACAAACTATGATTACAGAAGCGTTACAGTAGCAGTAAGAATGACAAGCCTTGAGAATGCTATCACAGTTGATTTGTGGCTGAGAACAGAGTTGTGTGCAGAAATGATCAAGCCTCTGACATGCTTTTAACAAAAGTTTCGGAGAATTTGGACTCAGGGCTACTGATTTTCTGTAGTGAGTTTCTGTCAGTAAATTAGCAATCGTGTATTTTATCTTCTTGGATGCAGAACATGATAGACTTTTACTAACCCCAAGTACGATACATTTTCAGCTCGTGTTGCTGACATATTGATGGAGTTGAATGTGTATTTCTCTTAGTAAAATGTCAATGGAACCCATGATGGACACTGGTAAAAGGGTTTAAAGAGGGGCAGCTTCCTGAATACATTGAGTACATTGTGTACTGTAGCCACAGTGTGGTATACTGTGTGGTGTATATAGTAAGTGACACAGGCAGAGCATTACTCTGCTATGCGACAGCAGAGAGTCAAAAGCATGAAAATAATTAGAACATTGTGGGGAGAAGAAATTCTGATGCTGGAAAAAGTGTCAAGTTTGCAAAGTCTGAAAACAGTTGACTAAGCAGAAGTTTACAGTGCAGGAGTTTGCTGAGGTAACAGTCAATATAAGGATAGCAGTGGGTGTGTATTACTGGATACAACAGATTCTATTTACTTTCAGTGGCTGTGCTTTTGGTTGTAAAACTCAAAGTAAGGTGGAAATTTAACTAAGAACATGATGTTGAAGTGCAGTCATGGCCCCAAACAGACTTTTATCCCCCTCTAGAGGAAGCCTGTCGGAACAGAGGTTTCCAGGCAAAATATTCCACTATATTATATTCTACCTAAAGGTCTGTTAACTACTACAGTGAGTACCCCAGCCATAAAGTTGGGTGACTGACATGAAACAAATTTAAAAGAAACAAAATAGTCAAAATTGAGCCAGAAATGCGGAGATATGTCTTTTGGTCCTCAATATAGGGTCAAACTCCATAAACACTGGCTATACATTTCCCATAATGCAACTTATATAGGATCATTTAATGTGACTGTCCTTGCATCCGTTTTTCTTTCATGTCCAAGCTCAAACACAGATAACCCCGATGACGTCATCGGGGTTGATAAGCTCCCCCTATACACAACATGTCACTGTTACATGTCTAATTAATGTTTACTCTTGGATAATAAACTTTTTGTTTGAAAACTGCGCACTTTGCTGCCATTTTTTTTGGCGGGTTGTTTTCTGTCCATCACCCTCACCTGTCATCACTACATATAATCTGTTCATGATTCAGAGTCTTCTTTACCTGTCCTATACCTGTCTCCCTCCAGCGCCACACGCGGCGGAGACAATCAGGCCGCGTGTGGTGCTGAAGGGACAGCTCCCTTCAATGCAGGACTGTGGGTGTGACTTTTTGGGGAGCTCTCCGTGGTGCTGAACGCTTCTTGACCTTAAACCTTGTGCCAGAAACGCCCCTCCGACACACACGACAGACACGGAGACCCAACTGTATGACATGCTTCACTTGTTCGATTACTCCGCTTTTGGACTCACTGACAGGCGGGTCACTGCACCCTGATGGATTAGAGCTTGATCAAACAGGTCTTTAGCGCGGGACAAGAAATTACCGATCACTTCCGGACGCTGGGATCAGACGCGCTCCCGTTCACCACCGGTCTGTGGACGAGTTCACACAGGCTACAGGTAATCCCTCATCCTCCTTCCTCACAGCCCATTGGATCTTTAATAGACAGTAGGTCTCTCTCTCATATGCCGAGACTCGTGAAATCGCACGAGCACATAGGCTGGAGGCTAGCAGGGCTAATCTAGACTCATGAGTAAGCAACTCAAAACTGTGTGCCGATCATAGACCGGGAGAACGGCGGAGGATTTTCTCACATCGTGCCCTGATATCTAAGAATATATCACGGTGCATATCTCTCTCTCTCTCCCTACAGTGGGAGGGTTTTCACGCAGCAGCCTTTTGTCAAAGTGCGACCACCTGCGCGTGAATACCGGCAAAAAGGCGGTGGCTGTCCAAGTCTGCGGAGCTGAAAAAAAAAAAAAAAAAAAAACAGAACAAGAAAAGAAAAAGAAGCATCTGAGAGACTCTTAGCTTCTGTGCCGCTACTTACCCCCCACCCCAGAAACCTACACAGTCCCACACCCCCCACCTGCAAGGCATGTCGACCGCGGGGGAACTACCAGACTTCTTCAAGAGCTTGGGCTCCGACAGCCCGTCCAGGCCCAGGCAGAAATTCTGTGGCATGTTCTGCCCGGTGGAAGGCTCCTCGGACAGCAAGACGCTGGACTTTGATGCTCTCTCGGCGTGCAGGGGCAAGAGTGACGGGCGAGTCATTGACCGACAGACCGACATCGCCCAGCCGAGGAAGGTGGAGATCAGGGAGAGCACGGGGAAAGAAGCTCTACAGAACCTGGACGATAAAAGGGTAATTTTCTCTTATTTGTCCATGCTTATTGCGCATGTTCTTTTTTTTGCGCCCCTCTTTCTCTCTTTTTTGTTTTGTCTGTCTTTCTCTCCACCTTCTCCACCTTCGCACAAAACGGCGCCATTTCCATTTAAAAGGTATTTCAATTTACAGCCTCCACTCATTTGAGTTTGTGTAAGCTTGCAGTTCAATGTGTGCCAGACAACTTGCCCCGACTACATTTCCCAGAAGGCAACGCGATGCAACGGAGTCGATGGAGGGGCCCACCATGCAGAGCAACCAGAGGGAGTGGCTCCTGTTAGTTGAAGCTTGTGTTGGTGTTGGTTTTGCTGCACAGTGCAGCTGATGGTACAACACTGTTGTACTGTTCATGAAGTGTCCTTGAGCAAAAAACGCCTGCTCAGTATCAAAAGGTCTGAATGAGAAAAATCAGAGAAAACCTGGTTCTGAATGGGACACACAGATGATGTTATGTGGTTGCTGCATTATTGTGCTCGTGCATTAAGTTATTCTCCACCAGCGTTGAGGGTGTGGGCCTGATGGACAAGACCTGGCAGCTTTGACTTGCATGACTTGGAAGAATTCATTTTTCTGCTGGTTCAAACTCACCATCCAGCTGCAGCTGGGGGGTGAACCGTGGTGCTGACATTACCAGCACCTTTACTTAATATCTACTCAGGGTGCTGTTAAGAGCTTCATAGTGTTGCAGCCTCATGTTACATATTGATTGGAAGCATTAGCCAAGCTGCTCTTTACCTCCTCGCTCTTAAATCTAATTAACTCTTATACACATATAGTTCGCTCTGCTCTTCTCTGATGAATGAATATATTTGAAATTAATTGATTTGTTCTTGCATATTATTGATAAGACGGACACAATAAAATTATGGGATGTTTAAAGGCAAGCCTGCATCTTAGCATCCGGCTTGCTCATCACATCAGCAGACTGCAGTGGTAGAAAGTAACTGAGTACATTTACTCAACTGTACTTACAGTACAATGGTAATTTACTTGAGTATTTACATTTCTACTCCACTTCTTGTCAGATGCAAATATTATCTTACTCCACATTTATTGACAAATGAGTTACTTTACAGATTCCGATTCATAATACAAAATATAATCAACAGCTCATTTGTGAAATAATTATAATGAAATGTTTTGATCCCATGGTAAAATTCCCAAGCTGCTGCAGCTGTATATAAAGATATTAAACACATTAAATTATTAAACATCTTTACACATTAACGTGTCACTATAAATATATTTGATGCTTAAACTTTTAAACTTGTTTACAAAGATATATATATATATATTAAAATGAAAAATAAGAAGTACTGAGTTGGCAGAGTGGTGCAGTGGTTATCACTTCAGCCTCACTGTTAGAACGTGTGTGTGTTCGATCCCCGGTCTGTCTGTGTAATAAATAGACTGTATATAAGAGGGTGTAACTGACCAGCTGAAAGCAAAAAAAGGAATAAAATATTGATAATATCCTCTCTCTTATAAATGAAAAGTTGAATCTATAAGAAATGAAAATGCGTTTTCCCAATTAGATAAAACCAAGGGGTTAGCTGTGGCAGCTTCACTTGGCCTGGTGGTCAGCTCATACTAACAAACTGTCTATTGCTCTGTAACTGCTGAGTCAGTTTACTGAATCTTCTAATGTTCTGTGAGCAAAGAAAGAAGTAAGCAGACGTCCATATTCCCACATTAAAAAGAAGAAAAAAAACATTGCAGTTGTCCGCAATTTGCCATTAGATGAGAGATGCAGTCCATTAAGATATTTAATTTAACTAACTCTAAAGTGAACGATTGTGAATCTTAATTCTGAGAGAAATTGGGGCATCCATTCTGTTATTCAACACAAACCAAATATAGTCTTCAGGCTTCTGCATATGGAAATATTCTTCAAACCCCATCGTGTCCTATATGTGCTGTCTCCTCTGGTCCCAACAAGCGTCCCTTCCTGTCTCTAGTCACATCTTAAAACTATCTTGTGGGAAAATAAAAATCACCAATAAGTTGTGATTCAAGAAAATGGCTGAAACGAGTTCATCAGAGCTAGAAGCAGGTGAAGTGGTCTGAGCACCGACTGAGATTTGATTCATTCTCATAAAAAAAAAGGTTTTTAAAACACAACACATGAAGAAGAGTCAAGATGGCTGCTGGCTGCGCCTTCATCTGTTCAGCTGGTGCACTCCCTGCCTTCACTAATCCGAAGGAGAGCAAATTGATGGCATTAGTGGCTCTTTCCTGTCAATGGAGCAGGGCGAGGCTCTGCGCATGCTCCGTGGTGTCCTTTCATTGGGACGAGGCTCGCGAGCGGTCCCTCCCCTCCCCTCTCTCTCGTCTCACTCCGTCTGGGAAGGAAAAAAAAGAAAAGGTTTGGTGCATCGGCGGAGACCGGGCGGCTGCCAGGACGCGATCCGGAGTTGAGAGACAACTTTCTTTCCATCTGTGGCCTTCCGAGGATCAGCTGAGTTCTCCTTCTTCATCGTTTCAACCACGCGAGCAGCGGTAATCCGTAACATCCAGTCTCATTGATTGCGGTGCAAGGCGCAGCGCGAGACGAACCACCCGCGAACATGTCTGGCTACCAGGGAAAGAAGAACATCCCCCGCATCACAGTGAGTGTTTTGTGTGTGTGTTTTTGTTAACGTCGAAGTAGCTGAGAGTGTAAGCACTCGGGTGTCCCGGTCGAGCGGGCCTGCTGCTGCGGAGGGTGTGCGCGAGGGGTGCAGGATGTCACCGGGGCGGCATGGTGCCGCTCCCCTCCATTACAACCGGAGCTTGGAGCTGTTGAAGGGCACGGCCGCTGGGATGGTCGCTTCCTGGGATGCTTTTTTTTTGCAGACGCCCCTCGGTTTATTTTTTAAGATGAAATCTGCTTCACGGAAACTGAAACCGCACGTTAGGATCGATTAATCAATGTGGCCGCGGATAGCGTGGTGTTAGTGGTGGTGGGGCTGGAAAATGTCTTCTTTCTTCTTTGCAGCATCTTTGCGACAATCGCTCGGCTCCGTCTGCTGAATAAAATGCTCATAAAATATATCACCGCTGCGGATTCCCGCTCGAGTCTGCCGGTCTCTCACCGGGGTATTCATGACAGTGGAGCGTTTCACGCCGGTAGTCTTTGTTACGCCGGGGCTCTGGGAGCCGGGTATCGGTGCACACCCACTGGTGAGGCCAATGCTTCCCCCGCTGTAACACTCAGCACCCGGGCAGGATTATTCTCAATCTCTCCTTCTCACTTTGGCACATTGGTGGATGTTACTGTGGGCCAGGTTATTTCCCTGAATTCATAGCGGTATCGCAGGGATGGCTGGTGGTGGTTCAATGGAAAGTAGAGGATAGGGAGGGGAAGGGAGAGGGGAGGGTGGAAGGAAGGGGAGGGGAGGGGGTGGATCCTATTACCTTCCATGTTTCTCTCTCTCAGCTGTGTAACGAAGATGAAGGAGAAGATGCAAGTGCAGGCTGGAGGAGTAGTGAAGTGACTGGGCTGAATTATTAAAGGTGGGTCCGAACATGCAGAACAAAAGCCACATTGGGGGGGGGGGTCTCACTGTGGGCTCTCGATGCCAGTATGAGTCGATGCTTTGGTGCAGATACTAAATTAATCACTTGGTTTATACTCTAACCAGGAGGGGGGCGGGGGGCCGAAGTCCTTTTAATCAAATCAAATCCCCTTACTTCAATAAACTATAATCAGGACATTGGCATGATGAGGGTGGGGTGGCGGCTGCTAGGGGGGACGAGGGGCCTTTTTAAAGCGTCCATTCCCAGGGGCCCATCGTCTCCTGTATGCTCTATTAGCAGAGGCCCTAACCTGGCCGGACGCCAGACAGTGCAGCCAAGGTGACCACCGCCAACGTGTCCCCGCTCATGCACATGTTCCGAAGTTGGCATCGTAGTGCTGCAAAGATGCACGCCAACGTCTCTGTGGAGCCGCGCGGAGAGGGGTGTTGTGGGTAACTGTACCTCCCAAAAGGTGTCCCAACAACGCCGTGTGCCTTGTTCGCTGATTTATTTGTTCCTCAGGAACCACGTTTCAGCCTCGACTGTGCATTTGTTGGGTCAAGCAAACAAACCAAACGTTCCATTTCCCACTTTTTGAATTTCTCTGGTTTCGGCACTCTTAGTCAGATAGTCTTAGTCTATACATGCTGCTAGGAGAATAAACACAAACTGACATTTGTCTAATTACATGCAAATTAATCTCACCTTTTGTGTTCCACTAGTTTAATTTAAGCTTAAATGTATTGATTGTTTGTAAAGACAGAGGACGCTGAGACGACTCGTCTTACTATTTACTAGCTGGTGTCATGGCGTCCTCAGTGAACACAGCAGCCAGCCTCTCAGGTGAATCCTTTTCCTCCTGGACTCTCTTGCAGAGTGCTTGCAGCCAGTTGGCAGAGAGCTCAGAGGATTAGTAAAGGTTCTAGTCCCAGTAGTGATTAAGTCAGACCTAAATGGATCCAAAGCCTATTCCTGAACAGTGCATGGAAGAAAAAGAAGGTCATTTCAAACCGTTTATTTTCCTCCTTCTCTCTTAAGAACCGAGCATGATACATGATGTGTTGCGTGAGCCTGCGGCCCCTGAACAGGAGAGTCCCTTGGTGCACTTTGTGGACGTCGTGTTTCCAGCCGGTCCCGGCTCAGAACCACCTGCGTCACCACTGGGCTTCTCCCAGAGTGAAGAAGTGGATGAAGCTTGTTAAACCAGACAGATGAGCGGAAATGAGGTTGAAGCTAAATTGGAAAGGCTGCAGCAGTGACAAAGGAACCCTGTGTGCTCACGGCCAATCAAATATCAGTTTTCATCATAATGCTGAATCTGAACGTCTCCTCCAGCCATCCTCAATCATTAGGGGTGGGGCGTCCTGGTTTGTCTTGGACAGATGGAGTCGGGTCAGCTTCGCAGGCAGGGACGTAGTTAAGGCGGATCTCATCAAATATGAATGAACCTCCACAAGTTCACCACCTGGGTTTAGCATACAGCTAAACAGCAACAGCTGAACAGGAGCCCAGGTGAAAGGTGTGTGACAGAAGGGAATAGAGCAAAGTTTGGTCTTTTTAAAATGTAAATAAATTGCCAATTGCTAGTTCCAGAGGATAAATATAAACCGGTGTCAATTGGCAGATCGTTTCAGCACGAGAGTCGAGCCAAAGTTCTTTTTGCTCCGAGTAAGCTTGAAGAGAAGGGTGTGAATACAGGTGAAAACAAAGCCAGCGTTTCAGTGCAGTAAATGCAGCTCTACCATCCACGTTAAAGGAAGGTTAAAAATAGACTGCGGCTATAAGGAGGCTGTCCCGGATTACGGCCCCGGGGACTACAATCCTCAGCGGATGAGAGATCACCAGGCGGTCTGCTGGCGTACCTGTAGTACAGCAGCAGTTGTCCCCGGTGGAGGCTCGGCGTGTTCTTTTTCGTTCACGCTGTTCTCTCACATTGCTCGGCAGCCCGCTGTCTGCTCTCACATCACACACAGCGGGCTGCTCTCCAGATCACTCACAAACACACACACACACACACCAGCTCAATGGGACTCTGAATTCACCCATTCATTTCTTTTTATTAGTCAGCACCTGAACAGAGGAGAATGCTGTCGAGTAAAATCTGTGACGGGATCGCGGTGCCTCCAGCTGCACTATATTCTCGGGTTAAACCGCACAAAGAGGTCAATGAGGGTTCGGTTTCATCGTTTTCTCAGTTGAAGAGATAATTAATGTGAGTATTTTCGTTTTTATTGTCAAAGAGAGAATTCAAGTGAAATATCATAGAGAGCAATTTAGGAATGTTATCAACGTGTTGAAGAGAATTTTTAAGACATAATCGAAGGACATAATCTATCAATACAAATCTCCAAATATCAGCTTAAGAATCACACACACACACACACATTGTGCTGGATTTTGCAAGGTGTTCAGTTACACATTTATCCCTCTGGGAATATCTTTGTTGTTCCTGTTGAGCTGGTTATTTTGAAAGAGCAGGTCTTATTAAAGGTAGTCAGTGTGTGTGTTTAAAGCGGTGGTCTGAACATGCTCTCTGATGATTTTGGTAGCTGCGTTTTTTGAGTAATCCAGGACACTCGTAAATCAACGTGCTGAATGTCTGACCTGGCAGCGTTTCTCCACCCGACTTCACAAATGTTCCCCGGATAGTTTCCAGTCGGACAACAACACGCCGCGTTGCCGGGTTACGGCTCGACGCTGGCAGACGTTTTCACAGCGCCCGAGTGGATTTCATCCTGAATTTGTGAAAGTTTTTGTCCTCTGTTGAGGGTTCTAGCTTTCACCTGTGTGGCTTTGTTTATACAAAACACATGTTTAATGATCATATCTTAAAGATTGTTTAAAGGTGCAATCTGTAAGATCTTTACACAATTTTAGTTTCAAGCATTGATGAGATGAGAAGTTACAGTGTTGATGTTCCTTTTAAAAGACGTTTATGTGTTGTGTTGCAGACATATCGAACTACATACTGAAATTAGCATGCTAACCAGCTAGCTCTGGCTAGTCCTGTCTTGTAATGCACTCGTACCGGCGATGGTGAGTCCCTGCAGCATCCAGGCTGTCCTGGACGAAGAAGGTAGAGCTACCTCGAAGGCTTGTCAATCACGTTGAAAAACCGACTCTTATTTTTGGGTTTCGACCTCGCCTGCCGCCAGGAGACCACTTCGCCCGGAGGAAGGCGGGCTCCTGTTAGCCGTAGCAACTAGCATTCAGCCAGCATGAATCTCACTGCTCTTCATGGCACTACCCGCCCTGTGCAGCATTTCGAGCGCAACAACAGCCAGGATGGTGGGAAAGTTATTGCCTTAAACAAAACAAAAAAAATAAGCAGTGAATGATTAAACATTGTACAAGTAGCTTCACAGCAGTGGTTTTTCCCTCAAGTCATGCTAGACCAATTCCATGTTTCTGCTATGACATTGGCATTAGCGGGGTAGTGTGGCATGAACACAGCAGCGGCCCAACAACAGTGAGCCCATTGAGCTTCATCCACATCCTGTTTGTGAGCTTGTGAGAGGTTCCCATGAGGGAAAGGTCACTGTCATGTTTGGCTCCGAGCCAGAACAATCAGACACTCTCTCTCTCCCAACCCCTGTGCGCTCCAAAACAATCAGAGGATTATACAGTCTAGTTTCAGGGCAAGGCATTGTTCTGCTAATTTTTTTTTTCCCCTCGTCTTTTTTCAGCGTTCGGCAGCTGAAGCTAAAGGACAAAAAGAAAACACCTCTTTAGTGAGACTTTCTCAAACCATCTGCCTCTCAAAACCCCCAAAACGAGCCCATCATTATGGATCCAAAATGAGGTTTTTTTTTTTGAGCAGCTTCATGCCGTGTGAAAATATCTTGGCGAGCTCCACTAAGCACCGGGATCATGGCAGTCGGTCGTGACGAGGCTCATGATGTAACGACATATTTCAGAGCCGAGTTGTCGCGTTGCCAGCGTTGGGCTGGAGCGAGGCCCGCCGCTCCACCAGAGCCGCCCCGCCATAGATCCAAGATCACCACGTGATCTGTTCACGTCAGTTCCATCAGCGGAGCGTCACCACGCCTTTCAGTTGACGACTGCTAAGCGTTTTCCAGACCTGCTGCAGTCAGCACACGTGTGTGTGTGTGTGTGTGTGTGTGTGTGTGTGTGTGTGTGTGTGTGTGTGTGTGTGTGTGTGTGTGTGTGTGTGTGTGTACTGTTGGGTTGTGCACTATGTCTGTGTGTATGTCTTCCTCCCTTTATTCAAAAGCCAGGAGTGCTCGGCCGCCAAAGAAGCTAAAGAAGAGTTTCTTTCCAAAAGCAAAGAGGTTATGTCTTCATGCCACTCATGATTTTAAATAGATGCACTTTGTTGATCAGCATTTTCTACAGATGTAGAGCTTTGGATGGATATGACTTGTAATCTATAATTCAAGGCTCATGCTACTGCACGTGTTTGATTCTTTTCGTGGCTCCAGAGGGAGCTACGTATGTGAAGTCTGATATATTGCCTTAAGTGTTGAGGACCGAACACCAGAAGTTTAATAAAAGGAAAAGAAATCTGGGGGTGCGGAGAAGGAAGTGAGCTCGCCAGACCTCTGCACCTCTGACTGAACTATTGGCGGTCAAGTTGCATTGTGGGTAATGTAGGCCCCAGGTTTTGACAAGGAAGAAGAATGCTGGGAATAAACTGGCTCTTGTTCAGTGTTGTGTTCTTCAAAGATTACTTTTGCAGCTAAAAATGATTTTCATTATTGATTAATCCGTCAGAAAATAGTGAAATATCACATTTTCCTAGAGCCCAATGGTGAGACACCCCCCCCCCCCCCCCCCCACACTGTATGTCAGGTGTTATATGTTCGGTGCGTGCAGAGATCTATTTAGTTTGATCTGTGGCCGAGCAGCCTGATCGGGAGTCTCGAAAGTATCCTGTAATATTTGACAAAGCGGAGTCCTGCAGTGCTCAGCTGTGTGTGTGTGTGTGCTGGTTCACATGCAGGGCGGGGTCCCCGACCGGGAGCCTTTGCAGAGTGGCAGCAGTTGTGTTTCGGGGCCAGAGCTGCTGGCCGGCTCTGAACAGAGCAGCCTTTGTTAGCCGGGGGATGCTGGAGGCCTTGTGACCAGAGCCGCCACTCCCTTTTTGGACAGTGCGGCTCCAGGGACGAACGGCGGTAGGGGGGCTCAGAGTGGGAGCCTGTGGAGGTGGCACACACCCCCCCCCCCCCCCCCCCCCCCCCCTCCCCTTGCAGAGAAACACAAGTGGCACAGCAGCAGGCGTGGATGATTGATTACACAGTATGTGCCCCGATTGGTTCTCACGTGTCCGTTCCTGAGAGCCACATGAAGGGGGCGGAGGGGTGTGTCTGGAGGGCGGGCTCCTGTCCTCATTGTTGCACCAGTGAATACTTTACACCCCTCATTCTGTCGCTCAAGCAGAGCGGGGATGAAGAATCACTCATAGTCTTCCAAACAACTCCCCCCCCCCCCCATTGGATTAGTAGTAAGAGTGGGTTTATGGGTATCTGTGTGTGGAGATGAAGAGAGCCAGTATCTGCACAGCAATGTGTTCCTTATCAGAATGCAACCTGAAAAAAAAAAAAGGTTAAGCAAAGCCGGCTATGTAAATTCGGCAGGTTTGGCGTGTTTTATTTTTTATTGTGACATTTCCCAAAATGCCTTTCATCAAATGCACTCAGCATGAAATGGAGCCAAAATCAGATACTCGCCGCTCATAAAGTGTATGTTTATAGGTGTCTATAATTTTTATAGGTGTCTATAAAACCCCAGACCGTGTTCTGGTCTGCAGTGTCTGGTTCCTATACACCTCGACGTGAGCTTTTCCCAACCAAGTACCTAATGCAGCGTTTACGTGTGATCAAATGTGCGGCGACTGAATCCTTTTTATTTATTTTCCAGAGTGACCGTCTCCTCATCAAAGGAGGGAAGATTGTGAACGATGACCAGTCCTTCTGCGCTGACATCTATATGGAGGATGGAGTCATCAAGTGAGTTTCCTGGGATTTATCTCTTCACGCTGCTGACAGGAAAACCCACCGCTCATCACCTTTACAAAGTGATAATGGATCTCTGTGTCTCTCTTTTTAGTACAATTGTGACAATACTGATAATAGTAACAAAAAAAAATAAAAAATCTGGCACATTTACATGATGGAAGTGCTCATGTGCTCATTCATGCGCATTGCACCTTCTTAAAGGGACAGTGTGTAGGATTTGGTGGCCTCCAGTGTTGAGGTTGCAGATTGCAACCAACTGAATCTCCTCCGCTCACCCCTCCCTCCCCTTCCAAGACTGCGGCAACTTGAGCCGCAGAGTTCAAAACAGTGGTAACGCCGTTGGCCTCGCTCAGAAGCTTTTACCAGAATAACAATACTTTAGGAGCAACGGAGGTCAGACTGTGGCTGGCGGTACCGCTGTTTTGCCCTCTGCTGCTCACATGACCTCAGTTTGACGGAGAACTACGGCGGCCTTCAGGTAAGGTAAGAACGCCAAAGGCTCTCTGGAGCCAGCGTTTAGTTTGTCCGCTCTGGGCTGCCGTAGAAAATTCTAAACACAATATATATTATACTCTGATGAAAACATAGTTATGACAACTGTATACCGTTATTGCTATTAGATCATGTGAAGTATTTGTGACAGATGTGAAGCTGTAATTTGTGTAATTTCCTTGTTTTTCTTGTCAACAGACAAATCGGGGAGAATCTCATCGTGCCCGGTGGGGTGAAAACCATCGACGCCCACGGCCGCATGTTGATGCCGGGCGGCATCGACGTGCACACGCGCTTCCAGATGCCCGATCGAGGCATGGTGTCCGCCGACGACTTCTACCAGGGCACCAAGGCTGCGCTGGGCGGAGGCACCACCATGATCAGTGAGTGAGATCTGGGCCTTAATACCTCGGTCTCCTTCCGAGTCCTTTTCTGTGAGGGAATCAAAGCTGACCGAGGTGTCTGCAGAGCGTCTCTCCCTCTGCAGCGGTTCTTCACTCCCCATTTGGGCTTAAATTGAACACGTCTCACCGAGACCAGGAAGTGTGCCAGGCCTGTTCGTGACCGAGCCAAAATGTAAAACTGTCCGTCTGCTCTGAGGACTCTGAGCACTCACCTCACACTCAGCCAGGAAGACAGTTGATTTCCCTTTGGACACATTCTGATTCTAGTTTTTTACACACCCCTGTGGATGCTTTTCTTTATATACTGTAGGCTTCTCATTCTTGGTTTTATTTTCATTTGCATAAAGTTTAATATAAATCTCTGGCCTGTTTTTACCCTTGAATCTATTAGCATATTAATAGTTTTTTCTTTCTTTTATTAATATCCTTCATCACTTTTTTTGTTAAGCCCTTGAACTATTTCAGCCTACAGTTGCTGGGGTTTGGTTCTGATCCATTTTACAACCAGCTTCATGTTGATAAAATACCCAGATTCCCAATTGTTTGTCTCTTCCTTTATCGCTCGAGTATTTACTGAAATTATTTGGTAAAACAACAAGAAAGGGATTTTGATTTCAAGTAGCAGCTTTCTTTTTACTAGATGTTAGCTATATACTGTCGGTCCCCTACTCGGCTTCGATAAAATAGAGCTAACCTCATGTTTTAAAAGATAACACAATTAGACGGACCCCCCCCCCCTCTGCTGACTCAGCAGCTGAACTCTCCTCTCCCTCGCCTGGGAACAAACACTCCCGGGCGACTTGTGTGTCGTTGTCACCTCGAGGCGAAACGCTGACTGCTGCAGGGTCGGGCAGGTCTGGAGCTGGGAGGTAATGCACGGCGGGCTGCTGACTTGAATGTCAGTGGAGGGCACGTCACGAGGGAACAGATGTGACCGAACCACAGACGCTGAGGATTTTGACTCGGTTTGAGATTTCATGCTTCAGATGAACGCGTTTAAATCTGCTCTGCAAACATTGAGATTCAACCGCCAGACTTCAGTATAATATCATATAATCATATTTTATACTATAATATTGTTTATATATATATGTACTTTTATCATGTTTTTTTTATTGCAAAGCACTTTATAACTTTGTTTTTTAAAGGTGTTATATACATTTATTATAATAATAATAACAACACTAATAATTATAATAATCCTTCTTTCCTGACCGCACTGAAGGACCACACATCAGTAGATGTGAGCCGTTTTATTCACTCATTTGGGTCTTGAAAGCTCAAAAACCATCTTGAGCCCATATATTGGCGGTTTGCCTCTTTGTGGTAGAAACCATGAGCAGAGGGAGCACATGCCGGTTTTGTATTTGGAGCTCTGGCTCTGGTTCGTACAGAGACGGGAGTCCTGAATCTGGTAATCCTCAAAGATCAGTAACACGGTCACTTGAGACAAAATCTGGAACGTATTTGTCCGCCAGGTGTGAACTACAAGCTGTCTCAACATTCGCGGATGATGATATGACAACTGGGTCTCAGAGTCATTGTGTGTGTGTGTGTGTGTGTGTGTGTGTGTGTTCCCAGTCGACCACGTGGTTCCTGAGCCTGGCGTCAGCCTCATCTCGGCCTTCGAGCAGTGGCGCGAATGGGCCGACAGCAAGTCCTGCTGCGACTACTCGCTGCACGTCGACATCACCGAGTGGCACAAGGGCATCCAGGAAGACATGGAGGCGCTGGTGAAGGATCACGGTACGGGCCACGCCCCAACTTATACCATCAAGTCTTATTACACGCACTTATTACAGGCCTGCCACAGCCACAGATTTTTTTTCTGTCGGTATTTAATGAGAATTTCAACAGAAATATCAAAAAGATGAAGATTACCAACTCGTCCTTTAAATAAACGGAGCAGTGCTTTCACTTTCACATTGTGCTACATTTCCTGCAAATTCACAAATTGTTGCATCAAACAAGACTTAAAATAATGTTCTTCTTCAACTGAATTCAGTACATTTTCATTTGAATATATCTATAGTAATAATATGTATATATATATATTAATATACTGCCGCGTGAAGCCTAAACATCTGGATCGCCCCATGTCAGTTTAGGAGGCGCTTGCTTTGATATGCAGCAGTTTTCTGTGAGCAGAGCACGCGTTATTAAAAAGAAACGCCGCAGTCGATCACGTTCATTTAATTGTGGGAAGCCAAAATCGTGATGGCGGATTGATATTGGAATAGTTGTGCAGCTCTAGTGCACAATTAACCAAATACTACACTGTCTCTGTTTGTAGGAATGTTAAAGTGTCTCTGGTATCACACTTTCACACACAGTGGTCTAAGATGTTCTTCTGTGTCAGTCCTCCGTTCCCCTCGTGGTTTTCACGCTGACATCTTGTCTTTTCTTTTAGGCGTCAACTCTTTCCTGGTCTACCTGGCTTATAAGGATGTTTTCCAGCTAACTGACGCTCAGGTGGGGGCTTCCTCTCTTCTCCCCGTCTCTTCTTTCTTCTTTCGTGCCGTGTGTTGCCGAGAAACTGAAGACTATAATGCGTTTTCTCACATTTTTAGAGATAATGCATGCTATGTCAAAGGTCAAATGAGAATCGGATATGATATGTTGGATTACTATGAAACCTGGAGGGAGTTCGGCATGCTGTGTCGCTGTATTCTCCTGTTAACAATGACACTGATTGGCCTTGTTGAGATGCAGCCTCTTCCTACACCGAATTGAATTAATTATCCTTCAACACAAAAGTCGCTGCCGCACACGAATCCCAATCTGATTACAGTCGATCCTAATGGCCGTCAGTGTTGCGTGAAATATGAGACGCGAGACCTACGGACAAAGATGATGCTGTTTACAGTCGAAGCAACGGTTGGATTAACTAAAATAACAACTAAGTCATAGCTTGTTTACTGACCGCTCAGCCGGAAGAGTAATTATGGTAAAACAATATTTCAGTCAGTCTGCCAACAAGGTAGCCTTCATCCTGCACTGAGAGTTCCAGTCCGTTTGTCTGGCCGACGCCGTCGTCTCGTAGCAACTGTTATATATATTTTTTGGCGTCCGGGAAGGTGACGACTCACCGAACACGCCGGATTTCCCCACAGTCTGTGAAGTTATCGCTTCACGAACAAGCAGAGAGCGTGACGGACAAACTCCGGGTCCGTGTTTCATTTCAGTATGCACATTATTAAAATACTTTACTAAGAAAATCCCTAAAAAAAAAACCCCCACCATACACGCTTTCTCATGAAATAGCCATGGGCCATATTCTCATGTCTATCCAACTGGTCAACCAGTAATCAGGCAAACCCCACTGACTGGAACCACGTCGCTTCAAACATTGACAAACATGTTAGATATTAAAGAAAAGAACTGCGTTGTGACCGTCAAAGAACTCACCACAGCACGTGACCACCAGCCATGTCACAGTAACACTCTGGACTCATGTGCTTGTATTGTGTACCTTGTGGGTACGGTTTTGTGATTGCTGTTCCTCAATTGATCTTGTGTCTGCATAAATAAATGATCTATTCATCCATCATGGCGTGCATGAGCGAACACACGGGGGAAGAGGTGATTGCATATGTGCGTCAGAGATCATACCTGTGTCCCGCTCTTTGCTGCAGGTGTACGAGGTGTTCAGTGTGATCCGCGATCTGGGAGCCATCGCCCAGGTGCACGCTGAGAATGGAGACATCGTAGCCGAGGTACGGACGCGTGATTTTCTGATGTTAAAGCCCCGAAGCTTTGAGTATCTCAAAGACGCTGCTTGACTCCATCACTGCCAGGGCTGCTCGTGACTCAACATCTCCCATTTTTAACGGTGGTTTGTCTGTCTGTGTGTGTGTGTGTGTATGTGTGTGTGTGTGTGTTTGTGTGTGTGTAGGAGCAACACAGGATCCTGGAGCAGGGGATCACTGGGCCTGAGGGACACGTGTTAAGCCGGCCCGAGGAGGTAAGACAGAGTTTCAGCCCACCGGACACCGACTGACCGACCTGTCTGGGTCTTGGGGGCGAAAAGCTGGTTTGGCTTCGGGAAGCGAGTTCACCTCCGTCTTGTATTCGCAGAAGTCCTTTTTTTTTTCCGTGCTGCAAGCGGCTTTGACCTTTCCAACCTCCGCGGCGGTCGGTGTTTCTTTGTTTGACAGTGTTAACATTGAAGCCGTGGGCGTCTGGCTGCCTCGGGAGCTACTTACACAGCCTCATCAGATTCACCTTCACGTGTTTTCACGTAGTAACCCCACAGGTGTTCCAGATAGGAGCACATCCTCGCCATAAATCATTGTCGTTCACCGTGAACATCCAGATGTGGGAACAGAGTAGAGTATGACTTATGGCAGCTTAATCTTATTCCTAAGGCAAGGGCAGACAAAAAGTCCTCTGTGGCGATTTACAAGCTTCATTTAAGGTAAAACACTGAGTAATCTCTCACCGCCGTGTGGGAATTGCTTCGGCAATGCCGTTGCTGCGCCGATGAATCAAATCTTGATTGTGATTCAAACTGTTATTTTTGTAGTGATTTATGGAATGGTTATTAAAAACCTCAGACCGAAAGGAGAAAAAAAGAGAAAAATGTAAAAATAAGCCAGTATGATCCACAAGAAGA
This sequence comes from Pholis gunnellus, assembly GCF_910591455.1. Taxonomy (NCBI): domain Eukaryota; kingdom Metazoa; phylum Chordata; class Actinopteri; order Perciformes; family Pholidae; genus Pholis; species Pholis gunnellus. Next base: position 5,744,224 of record NC_136545.1, on the reverse strand, counting down.
CGAGATGAAGAGTCCGCTGTGTTCTCTCCTCTTGGGACACTTTGTTGGTGTTAAGTCATTGAAATATCGCAATCCTGCCACCTCACTTGTCAAAATAGACTACCGCGGTTCTCTCAAGTGTTTTACCAGTTTTTTTTTTTTTTTTTTTTTGGTTGCTGCGGATGCAAAACAACATTAAAGGACATTCACGCATCAACAAACCGCAAAGGAACAGTTCCACATTTTGGAAAATATGCTTCTGAGATGAGAAGATGCCGCTCTCACGTCTGTCTCCGTAAATACAGAAGGCTACCAGCACCTCTATCACGTTCTTTAAATCTCTACAAAAAACTAAATGTAAAAATGACATGTGAGAGTTATTCACTGTCTGTTACTTCCTTGAGACGTTTGCTTCGTATTTACCATACAGATGATTTGATTACGGTCAAGAAAGCAAATAAGCATCCTGTCAAACATTATGAACTGTTCCATGTAAGTTAATAACTACTCTGTTAAGAGTATTTCCAAAAGGCTGCGTTTTAAGTTGATTTGGTCCACTATTTGTTTGTCTTTAACTCATTTTATCTGGGTGTGATTTATCTCATCTATAACACCTACGAGAGTGCATTAGCGTTGGAGCCAAATCCCCCATAAAGCTACTTTACGATCATATGAAATGGGGAAATGATGGAGCTTCTAGTGTTCGGTAGTGGAGTGTGGGAGAAGACAGCGAGTCACCCCGCCGCCTTCTGTTGTCCCCTCTCTTCTCCAGGTGGAGGCGGAGGCTGTGAACCGCTCTGTGACTGTGGCCAATCAGACCAACTGCCCTCTCTACATCACTAAGGTGATGAGCAAGAGTGCTGCTGATGTCATCGCCCAGGCCAGGAAGAAGGGTGAGACTCTAATACAATCTCTAAATACTATTAATCTCAAGATAAAAAACACACAAGACTCCTTTGATGAAAACAGTAACTTTACTTCACACAACACATAAGTTGCTGGTCAACTGCTGCCTTCGTCTGCTTGTGTGTTTTATGTTGTTGTGTTACTTTGGTGAGTCCAAACCAACCTTTTAAAGCACCAAAGGTGGTTAAATGATTGAGTCTTGTGGCTTTTGTAGAGGTGAACGGCTCATTCTAAAGTTATGAAAACACATTGATTCTTATTTTCAGTTACAAACTGAAGAAAACATACATATTATTATTATATTCCATTTTCCTTTGCCAATAGATCCCCCTAAATGCTTCTCACTGGCCCTTTTAAACTGATATTGATATTTGTAGGCGGCTAAAATAAGTCTTGCTTCTGCCCCGTCCCGTACATTGATTTCCTTTCGTGCTGGTACCCCTGGTCTGTTTCTCCAAACTGGAGGCGTGCCGACTGCCATCTACTGTAATACACTCTCTGTGGATAATCGCCTCATACAAACCCACTTCACTTTAGAAAATCTGAACCATCCCTTTGATGTCTTTTTCTTTCCTCAACTAGAAACCGGAGAGATGAGTGTTTAAACAAAACCACAGTCTTCCCCGCCACCACTGACACAAATACTTCATTTGTGGGTTTCCACAATTCTATGTAGGTTTTGGACTAGAATACCCATACTTACTTGTAATTACTTCAGCTCCAATCGAGTGTATTCATGCAGTCGTTTTTTCCAGAAAACACAGACAGTAAAACAGACACAAACTAGTACAAACCTGGAACCACTGCAACAAACTCCAGGAGCGTAGTATCTGGAGGTATAATTGGGATCGGACTTTTCAGGCACCGTGGTCTACGGAGAGCCGATCACCGCGAGCCTGGGAACAGACGGTTCTCACTATTGGAGCAAGAACTGGGCCAAGGCAGCCGCCTACGTCACCTCCCCTCCCCTGAGCCCCGACCCCACCACACCAGACTATCTCAACTCCCTGCTCTCCTGGTAAGAGGAAGGTTCAAGCTGGGGACACACAGTGAAAGATATCTTTTATGTCCAATGGGATTGTACATTTTGTCAACGATGAACACAATATTTCGGTCTTTCCTCCTCCTCTTCTTCACACCTTCTGCGTAGTGGTGACCTGCAGGTGACAGGAAGCGCCCACTGTCCCTTCAACACCGCCCAGCGTGCCGTGGGCAAAGACGACTTCAGCTTGATCCCCGAAGGCGTCAATGGTGCCGAGGAGAGGATGTCTATCGTCTGGGACAAGTGTGTGGTATGTATGGCGAGCTAGGGGCGGGACATATGGATACATATCACATTATATGTAACTGTATAAAGTTATATCTATAAGGTATCACGATATATTGCATTTTCTTTCAAATCAATTGATTTTATGCCTATAATAACCTGAGAGTTTCTCTTTTGGGGACGCCAGTCCCGTCTGCACGTTAGCATCCTCACTCTGAGCATGTTAGCATGCTGACATCAGCATTTAACTTTTACCTGATGCTAATGTATATTCATGCATATAAAGTATAGAGACGGGACAAGACACATGCACCAGTAGCAGAACAAAGGGATGGCACAGAGGATATCGGGACAAACGAGACCAAACTAGAGTAGGAGAGTGACCCCCCTGTGCTGTTCTCCGCTTCGCTTCAGGTGACTGGCAAGATGGACGAAAACCAGTTTGTGGCGGTGACCAGCACCAACGCCGCCAAGATCTTCAACCTGTACCCCCGCAAGGGTCGCATCGCCGTGGGTTCGGACGCCGACCTGGTGCTGTGGGACCCAGACGTCACGAAGATCATCTCTGCCAAGAGCCACAACTCGGTACCAGCTTCACGCATTACTTCATAGCGGATCATGGGAGAGAGGGAGGCGTCTCAACGCCAAATGTTAAAGCCTCTGTGTGTGTAGTTTCCATGTGATTTGATGTTTGTCACATTGGTTTCTTTCATTTTCAAATTCTACACATAGTGGCTTTAAGATCCTGTTGAAGGCTACTCGAGTTACTGTTACTAACAATGAGTGAGTAGCTGTAATATTAATATTAATAACTTCATTTATTTAGCACCTTTTATCTCAAACCGCTTCATAGAACAGAATTTAAATGAGGAGAAAGGTTCAGCAACAACAAGACTAAATCAAATGTCTTCTATAAATCACAAGTTAATGTCCACACATTTAAGACCATGCAGTTGAAATACGTCCATCTTATCACATCGTTTCTGTCTGTAACTGAGTCTTGAAAACTTAATTTAGCACTTTGAGAGGTTTCTAGTAATGAAATGTCTTTAAAGAGATAAGAAATAGGCCGGATGTTGAATAAAAATACACAAAAAGACAGACGTGGCTTTGAGCTCGGGGCTTTGTTTCTATTAAAACAGGAAAGGGTTCCTTCTAGAACAAATGCCACAAAGTTGGAATCTTGCTGTTTAAAATATCATTATATGCTGCAGAAACTAAGGGACCTCAACTAGCCACACACCACAAGGTACAAAACGTTTGTGAACAGGGGTTTCCCATACTTCTGCCATATAGTGTAAACGTGAAATACGTCCCCTACAAAAATATAAAACTCTCCTGTGTGATAGTGAATAATAAGAATTCAGTTCATGTAATTGATGGCATTGATGTCAGAGCGACTGCTTTATTAGTCCGCTCTCTCTGCTTGGCCGTCTCACGGTTGAACAGGGTGTGGGCCTCACACAGTGTCATGGGAGTGATGTCATCCCTAAACTCTGCCAGAGAACTGGAACACATCGTGTGTGTGTGTGTGTGTGTGTGTGTGTGTGTGTGTGACACACAGAGACTATTGCTGTGTATGTTCTTGGACTCTTACTTGCTTAAAAGCCCGTCATGTTCTTCGGTTTCTTTTTTTATTCCGCTTGGTCAGAAATATGACGGAACTACTGTTCATGGGAGAAACGGCTCATTCGGAGTGTGCATGCAAGTGTCTCATTGTGTGTGTGTGTGTGTGTGTGTGTGTGTGTGTGTCACAGCCTACCCTGATCTCATTTCAGGCTCTCAGAGTCCACCAGACTGCCATGACCTCAGCTCCAGTAGCATTTAGGAAAGAGCAGTCATACAGCAGCTTCCACCCTCCCTGTTCTCTCACACACACACACACACACACAAACCACACAGGCGACCCCGCTTCTTCTTCCTCTTCGTCCTCCTCTGGCCTTAAAACTGAGGCCTCTGTAGCACATCGGTGGTACGATTTTAGCTTTGCTCTCTTTCTTAGCATTAGCAGCCAGAGGGGACACTTTCAACTCTGCGCGAGTTAAATCAGTTAAGCTCCTTACACAAGTGCACTTCCATCCATAAACATCCCGCAGATTTACCACGCTGGCGTTGTGTGCGAACGCAAACCGCCCTGGCATGTCTCCAGAGAAAGACTTTCATAAATCTGTGAATTCTAGCAGCAACGTTCCAAGATACGGGACAAGGTTACATCATCCTTATGGGGGGGGAATCAGCTGGAGAACATGAATCACAGTGTCTCTGCCTTGAAGGTATCTCTGTGATGATTTGATATATCTAGTAGGAGGGGAACGAGCAGCTGTGCCTCAAATAGTTTCTGGTAACTAAATAAATAAATAGTCTAGTAATAGTCATAAATTAATGTTATCAATTTAGAGGACGTAATTGTGTATCACGAATTCTCGACATGATTTCAACATAATTCTGGTCGTGCCCTATTTAGGAGCAAGCTTCAATGAAACATTACCATTCTGTCCTGTCAATTCAAGAACGTTTTTGCCGTGTTCCCAAAAATCCAGCCAAGAGAATAAAACTCCTTTTCAACTGCAAAATAATTTAAAAGAAATCCATAATTTAGAACCCTTCTGTTCTGTGTCGTCCTCCTTTTCCAAACTGACTGCTGTTAAACATGAGTGAGTTTACAGCTGGAGACGCCTGAGATGAATAATAAACCTTTCCATCAAGAAATAACGTCACGCATCGTGTGCCAGAGCCTCGGTTTACTCTTGAAGAAAGGGGGATTGATTAATCCACTTTTAAAATGTGACGTATTGACAGACGTTCACACCTAACTTCCCTTTTTTTTTTTAATTTCCTTTTTGCTTCCCTCCGCAGACTGTGGAGTACAACATCTTTGAGGGCACGGAGGTGCGCGGCGGGCCTCTGGTGGTGATCAGCCAGGGCAAGATCGTCTTGGAGGAAGGGAACCTCCACACCACTGAGGGCTCGGGACGCTACGTGGCCCGCAAACCCTTCCCCGACTACGTCTACAAGAGGATAAAAGCTCGCAGCAGGGTACGTTCTGCTGGCGTCGGCATTACGCGCCTGCATAGTTTACCCGTTAACAGGATTCTCCTTCATTCTAGTGTCTGTGTCTTCTTTCCTGAATTGCAGCTGGCTGAGCTGAGGGGCGTTCCCAGGGGACTGTACGACGGGCCGGTGTGCGAGGTGTCGGTCACCCCCAAAACCATGACTCCCTCCTCCTCCGCCAAGACCTCGCCTGCCAAGCAGCCCAACCAGCCCGTCCGTAACCTGCACCAGTCTGGATTCAGCCTATCCGGTGAGTGAAGACGTTGGGCCGCAATCATTTCCACAAACATGTTGTCATGCTGAGGAAGAACTGTATAGAAACAGCAAAATACCATAAAACCTCAATTGTTTTTTGTTTTTTTAAATGCTCGCTTGAGGTGTTTTTTGCCTTTATTGGAAAACAGACTTAAATGGATTATGGAAATCGCTTTGCAAAAAAAGTTCTTTACCAACATTCAGCTCGCATGACTGATCAGCTTTTTCAGCCTGTGGTCTCGTTGCATTCGTCTTCATCTCCAGACAGCTTCAAACACGGCCAATACCAGCTGACATGAAAGAGCAGTTTAAACCATTTGTCTCTCGTAGATGGTTAAACGGCTGAGGCGACTCGCCTCGTTTGCGAGTTTGCAACCTCTACTTCTCCTTCTACTATGTTTTTCTGACAGATTACAGCCAACTTCTGACGAAAACTACGCCGTGCATAGCCTAGTTTATACACATTAAAGGAATGCTCTGATCTCTATGCACAGAAAGAAACTATTCATTTCTCTGCATGCAGTGTGATCGTCTGCCAAACAGAGCTTTTATTATCACTGTTTGATTTGATCATTTATGGAATCCAGTGACGGGTCCTCTCAAAATTCACTTTCATCTATATTATCAACTGACACATTTATAGATGTTTTCTTTTGTGTGGAAAATGTTTTGGGGTCCCAAACAGTGGATCATTTTGTTGCAGTACCACAGTTGGCCACTGGGACAAATAACACTACGGATGGGAAGTAGCTCTGTTTATACCATGCACTGTGTACAAGAAGTGGTTTTCTAACAGTACTAGTAGATAAACTAGCCAGGAAAATTAGCCATCGTCTTTTGTGTGATGCTTACCCTTCCGGGCTGTTGTGGTCCCTCGAGATCAAACTCGTACATCCGTGATCTGAGTAGAGTGGACTTTTTTTTTTAAAAGTGCATGTCACAATGCATAGTCCATAATAGTTCTAGCCAACTTTGCATTTTGGTTGTCACAGGCGCTCAGGTTGATGACAACATTCCTCGCCGGAACACCCAGCGCATCGTGGCGCCACCGGGCGGCAGGGCCAACATCACCAACCTGGGTTAGAGGCCCCCCCCCCCCCCCACACACACACACACACGGGCCGCTGAGGAGGAAACGAAAGAGATCCGGAGGACGGGCGGTCGACGGGAACCACGCCGGGAGCCGAAAACCCATCGCAGCACCTGACCGGGCCATCCGTCAGCCTCAATCTCTCACCTCCTCCTCCGCTGGCTTTCCACGGGCCTCCTCCTCCTCCTCCTCCTCCTCCTCCTCCTCCCCCCCGATCCTAGAGGACACCGTTAGAAACAAAAACAACAACAAGAAAAAAAGGTCTGCCTCATATGATGAAAAAAAGAGAAAAAAATGAAAACACTCCTCATTTGAGCACTTTTGACTGCATTATTTCATCTTTTTTTTTTTACACCGTACTTTCTCCCTACCATGTGTCCTTTTGATGTTTGAGTTACTGTTTTAATAGAAGGGTCAAGTGAGACTAAACTGAATTAACACAGCTAAGAGAAGATGAACATTTTCATGCAGGATGTGCGTTGTGTTACCACTCTTCCCTTGTCATTTGGAAGAGTAGTCTAAATGGCGCACCGGTACAAAAAAACAGTATTGTTTTGATCTTTTTTCTTGCTTTCCTTGAACAGGCCAAACAGTAGCTTTGTTTGGAATCTGAACAGTCTTACAGTTCATTCAGCCGACAAGCCGTCGACTTATTTGTGATTTGTATTGTTATCGTTGCACTTCTGTTGCTTCACTTTTCCACTGCATCCCCAATATGTCACAACATCAATACCTAATTGATTATTAGCCAGGAGGACGGCCTTAAGGTTTGAAAACTGGAACAACACGGCGACCGTTCTATTATAGACTCTGGCTGCACTGACTCATCTCATGTTTCCCCACCCGTGGCTTTGTGTAGGAAACACAAGTAGAAAACCATATTCCACGTTTGGCAGCTGCCTTAGAGCTTTCTTTTTTCTTTTTAGCTGAGGAGCTTTGGCAGGTAGTAAATGGAGGTTGATGATAAGTGGGAGAACGGAGGGAAAAGATCTAGGGAGGAAACAGAAAGTTGTACTCGCTTGTCGCTTCAAACGCAACCTTTCCTTTCGGCCTCTCAACGTCGTCCTTTTCAGCAAACTTTCAGAGAATCCTAACCGTCCATGAAGGTTTTGATTAACAGCCGTTGAGGCTCCTGATCCCCCGTCCGTCACCATCCAGTGCATTTACATCCAGAATGTTTCTCCTCCTCCAAATGTGACTGTTTTATACTCATCAAAACCCCCTCTTTTCTTTTCTACTCTTTGTGCCTGAACCCACAGAAGTTGTACTGATTAGTTGTTCTTCTTCTTCCTGTGTTGTTATTCTTATTGAGGTTAGTGAAGGATGTAAGATAAAGAGGAAAAAAAGAGAAAGATGTAAGGTAAAAATAGCCAGGATAAACCGATTCAAAGGTGCCAGATTTTGCGCTCTTCGTGGGGCCCGCTCTCGTCGGCGGAGCCCCTGTAAAGACGGAAAAACGCTCGATATCTTGAAATGTTCTAATGTTTTAGGGTTTTTAACTTTGTCGTCAAACTGCTTTTTAGTGTCATTCTGTAACTAGGCGCCTGAGGGCCGAGCACTTTTGATTTCCGCTTGAAAGTAGACATGAGCTGATGTACTTCTGACTAGTGTGTGTGGTGTTGATGTGTGAGGGATGGGACAGCGGCACAGCGGGCTCCTCTCCACCACTTCTTTACTGGTGTGGACGTGACTTTGCTCCGGGCTGTGCTGAGCTCTCGACGTTCCTTCTTTTTTTCTTTTTTTTTGTTGCATGATCTGGTTTTCATTTAGCCAAGCGGCTGATTTCCTGTGTTAGTCCTCATGCCAGCGAGGTCTTGGAAACCAGTCACCATCTCTCTCTCTGCAGCCCCCTTTTTTCTTCCCAGTGACTCAGCACAGAGCAACAAGCTCACCCTGGCGTGGACGTAGGGACCAGTTCAATACATGAGGACCAAGACCAGGCTCTGCTTTGGACCGGTTTGGCATTCTTTAGACTAATCTGATGAAGGCCATCTCCTGAATTATTGTCCTACTAGTCGCTATAGCAGCGCATAAAAGCTAGCATTAGCTTGTGTCACTCACACATATGCATATATGATGTTTGTATATATATACACACGTACTACACAAACTCTGTGTTGGTGCTTTCAACCCTAGTTTTCCAGGCTTCCTCTGATCTAACTGGAAGCCTACAGAAGGCGAGGTCAGCGTGACGGATGGTGTGTGTGTGTGTGTGTGTGTGTGTTTTTTGTTTTATTTTTAAAGGATCCAAAGCAAGGGGAATGAAGCTCGTGTCTGAAGCCATCACAGATGAGACATGATGGGAATCTCCACGGCAACTTGTGCATCTCACACACACACGCACCAATGTTTCTGTAAGTCAGGGAGCAGGGATTAAGACCCCGACTGTCTGACTGCTGTTGCCTCTTTTCCTTTTTTTTTTAATCCTCCTAATTAATGAGAACACTAAAAACACTTAAACTCTTCAAATGAAAACACTCCTAGCCCTCTCTCCTTACAGACACACTCTGCACTATACTTGCTGCTCCACTACTCCGGTGGGAGAGTATAGGTGAAGAGACGGGAGGTGAAGTCCTCAAACACTTCTAGAGCGTCCAGAGTAACAGCACGCTCCTTGCATTTTTCTATTTTCCGCGTCACTCCTTCCTTTCAGCTTGTCTTTCTCCTCTTTTCATTCATTCCTCCCTCCCCTCCCCTCCCTCCCCCCCCCCCCCTCCCTGGCTTCGTCGTTGTTTCTGGCTGTTGCCGAGGCGACAGACCCCTCCGCTCTCACGCGGGGCTCTGCTTTTTTTGTTTGTCATGGCAACGCTTGTTAGATCGGAGGTTGCTCGTAGCAACTCGTCCCCTGACCTGGTGCTACTAGAACAGATCTGCACACACGTTTTTATGATTATTCTGGGACAGTTCTGCATCATTCCTACATAATCCCCTGCTGCTAAAAACAGAAATCTATGAGTTGAAAGCACACACACACACACACACACACACACACACACACACACACACACACACACACACACACACACACACACACACACACACACACACACACACACACACACACACACACACACACACACACACACACACACACACACAACAAACAGCCGTTGCTGTGATGCAGCACCCATGGCCTGAAAGAATTGACTTGGACATTCAAACCCGTCTGTCGATGCTGGCACCCCCCCTCGTCACACACACGCACTGAAACACACAACTATACTCCTTTTAATGCTCCGTCAGCTTGAATGCTTTTTCTATGCCATATTATGCTAATGATATGAGTGATATGATATGTATGTACGCAACATACTGCAGGCCGAGAGGAGCTTTCCTTCCGTTGAACACCCTCTCGCCCACCCCCGTCTCCCTCTCTTGTAACCCCCCCCCACCCCTGTGCAAGTGAAAACTGTGTGATGGTATATGTCTTGGTGGCTGTGGGGTTTCTGGGATGCTTGCTCATTATGGAAATAAAAGTATCAAATCCCATGGATGGTGATTTAAAAAAAAGAAAAAGAACAACAAGGACTTCAGAGAATAAAAAAAGAGAAAAAAACGATATTCAATCTGTTTCTTTTGTTTCTATGATAGAAGTTGTGTTGAAGTCATGAATTATAGATACGAAGGAAACAAGCACACGGAACAACATACCTACATTTGTAACTTTTAAGATTACTTTTTGTTGGTTTTCCTGTTTTGGACCACTTACTTGCACTAATGGACGGTCCCCACCATCTTTACTGCCATTTCCACATCACCTTCTATTAACTTGAAATAGGTCAACCAGCCATTTAGAAGAGATACACGTTTGACAAAAACACTTTGTTTCATGCATGCTATTGAAAACATACACACATGTAAAACATTTTATGAATGAGACTAAATAAATGCTACATGTAGGTGGAGTTAACAGGCCTCTCATTCATGTCATGTTAGATTCAATGACGGCTGCAATTATGAGAGCAATGCGCACGTTCAGGGGCTCCCTCGTGTGGCTCAAAGCCGTAACGAGCACACCAACGGAAAGCATGCCGAGGCCCTCATCTCTGTGCTCCGGACTGAATGAAACGGTTCAAAGTGGCGACGGAGAGCGTCACTACAGCGCCGGTGACGTCGTTCCCGTGTACGGTTGGTGTGTTCTCCCAGTGCTCAAGTGTGTTTCCTTTTTTGAAAGTGACCTGGAAGGGCTAAATTGCAAGTCGGTGAGAATGTGTTAGCCCTGTGATAGACCAGGGCCTTCATGCTCGGTGCATGCTGGGATAGTCTCCAGCTGGACGGGATAACAAACACGGTCACCAAAGATGAATAATTCTATCTATGTGTGGATCTGTGCCAGCCTCAAAAACAAGCACAGCAGGCTGGTAACGCCACATGGACTATGTCACAAACATACTGTGTGCAGCAGATCTCTACCGGGAGGAAGCGTTTAATGTTTCTCCACTAGGTGGCAGTGCTGTCATCTTGTTCACTCTCCACCCCCTGTCCTCTGGGGGGTTTCCTTTTATTTTTCTTCAGCTCATGAATGAAAAATGATATCGGTGGTAAGATGGTGACATGGGCACATCTTCAGCTGCTCCTGTTAGTGCATTAGCTGAGTGAATAAAAAGCATATTAAAAAAACTGCAGTAATCTTCCACGTTGGGTTGATACGAAATTAGCCGGAATGTTAATGTGGAACCTAGCCAGGCCTGTTCCCGAGAGCACTGAAGTGAAGACCTGTTATTTCCTGCACTGTAATGCATTGACACCGTTTCCAACATAAAAGCATTCTTTGACATCAGAGACACTTTCATGTGCCTTCCTCAGAGGTGCACGCACAAAATATACACCGAATGAATGTTTGAGAGTCACATGAAAAGTCACAACTTTTCCTTCTGCAAGGATTTTTCTCTTTGGGTTTAATCCATGGCTTGCATTTTAAAAGGAAAGCGCTTAAAGGCCAAACTCCAGTCCACCTGTATTCTCATCACGGCAGAGAACGAGATCAACCTAATTTCTCATCCATGAAATGATTTGATGTATTATATATGAGCCAGAATATGTCTAAATGCACTGCTTTTGTTTCCATGGTCATGACAGTAGGACAGTAAGGTTTACATCAACTCTTAAATCTAACAGGCTCCTTTGCTAAGCTATTTTAAAATAAATTAATATATGAACAAACAAACAAACTGTGAAGTCAGTTACTGCCCTTTGACTTTGGGGCACAGTGCATCAAACAGAAGCTTTACAGTGTTTACTAAATTAATAAGGGATTTGGTTTGAATTAGTGAATATAAGTCAAGGTGAGGCTTTTAAATTCCTATGCGTCTGATAATACACAAACCCGAGGAAAGCTTCTTTAATTCAGCCCAAGCCTCCCACGCTGACCTTAACCTCAGGCGCTTCCGGGCCCTCCAGTGTTTTGTTCGGTACCGCTCTGTGTGCAAGGTCATGTTATTTTGCTAATTTGTTTTCTTCTTTCTCCGCCGGTTTTCTGATGGATGAAAATATATGCAATTAAGCACCGAGTACTTTCGCTGAGTTTGACGCGAGCTGTATACACAAAACTGCTACCCTGCCCTTTTTTTGCTCTGTGTTTTATTTAACTGCAACACTTAAGCTGTCCTGATTCTGTGCGTATCAGACGAGACGGGACCGCTGACCGCACCGGTGTGCTGACCTTTTCAAGCTCAGTCTGCCTTTTTTTTTTTTTTTTAGAAATGAGTCCAAACATGGCTTGTGCTCGTGTGCTGCCCGGAGTCAAAACTGTGGCTACGATACAGCCCACAGCATCACATCCGCCTCCATGAGCGTTGCTGGTTGGACGTTTGCTGCTGAAGGAACTCCAGACCGTACGAAACCGCTTAAATCACTCGGCTCAGTTACTGTGAAATGGTGCCATTTAGAATTTGACAACCGCAAAATTGGAGGCAAGAAATAACGAGATATAGGCACAATTTGGATTGCTGAGGTGTAAAAGGTGTTTTGATGAAGTCGAGAGCAACTTGAATGAACAAAGGAAAGAGACCTCAATGTGCCAGATGGCAGCTGAGGGCTGTTAAGACAAATGTTCAGTGACATGAGTATTACAGTAAATACATCTTACATGGCATTTGCTCCCCCTCACACGAGGATTAAATTAATTTTCATTCGCGGTTGTCGCCGTTCAAATCAGTTATTTCAAGTCCACGCTGCTTTGATAGCTTTAATATTTACAAGTGCCAGCACTGGAGGTTGTCAGGAAGAGGCTAATTAATTGAATCATGTGTGGACCTTTCCAATGGAATTGCATTGTTTACTTCCTGTCAGCGGATTTTACTCAAATACACTGCAACGTGGTGTATATATAAGTGAGGGAAGGGTCATTTTGGGACTCACATTGGTGCCAAGCCGGTGACATATACATGCATTTGATTGTAATAGAGCATCTTTGTTCAAATTCATTCCAACCATTAAACGACTATTTAATAATAATCCGGTGGGTCAATTGTTAGCCAGCTCTCTCTTTTATTGTCTGGCGCCAATCGCTAAACTTTATAACGTTATATCCCCATAAATATGGACCTTTATACCGGTACTTGTTTTGTTTTTTGTTAATGCACTAAGTTAAGCTAATGTTAGCTAGCAATGTCTCTGTTCAGAAATCCTACATAAACTTTGAGATAAAACCATTAACGTTAGGGGGAAATAGAAAAGACAGGAGGCTGCAGTGTTTGTGAGTGATAGCGGATATTACAGCCGCTGCCATGACTTATGTGTATGCTAGCAAATAATATAGCATCACGTAACGTTTTCTTTTTTTTTTTTGATCGTGTGGAAGCATTTTTCATTCAAAGGTGACACAACACAGATTATGATGGGTTACAGTGGGACTCGCCATGCCCGCCTCATTCACATCAATAGAACTTGCACCGATGGCATGATTGGAACGCTGTCACGAAGACGTAATGACCCCTCCTTCTTCTATAGGTTCCCTAACTGCAACAGAAGAATAAACTGTGACAGGAGTAACAAAGAAACGAGAGAAAGCAACGGTTTCATTTTATAGAGCTTCTGCAATAAAATCACTTCGTTCCATTGCAATGCTGAAATACATTGATAAAAAAAAGCTTGTTTGTTTCCGCTGTTCAGTCTCATTAAGATCTTCAAGGACCTTCGGCTGGTGTGTGAGCCCGTCACAAGATGAATGTCTAGTTTACTAATTGTGGCTGATTAGACTTCTGTCAGTTAATTGTGACCTACACACAAGTCTCATCAGGGAAAATAAGTGGAAACACCTGTTTGGGTGTTACTTTTTTGCATAATGTCAGTGTATGTTCACAAATGGAGTGGTACGGGGATGACTTGTTTTTGTAGGCCAAACTGGAAGTTAGCGTCGCACAGGTTTCCTCAAAAACAAATAATAATTCCATTAGATTTTGGACTATTGCTGAAAATAAACTCTGTGGCAAACACAACTTTATGATACGTAGATGTTCTGTTCAGCACGATAATCTTCACTAATGAAACACCACTTTAAGGATTTTGACGTGTCACCACCTCAAAGCTAATCAGGCGGGCTTGTGTTCTGCGTTCTATGGGTTCATCACTGAGTGTCCAGTTCTTTGAGTCATTAAATAATAATGATAAACGCTACTGCCATGAGTATCCGTGGCTAAAAATAAATGACCGAGATTGAAGGGCATTACGTGGCGTATGGGACAAAAAAATAGAAACTTCAGAGTTATAACCCACATTTATTTTTGCCATATTACAATTTTCAATGCAGCTGCTCTCCAATCTATCCTACTGTGTACATGTTAAAATGAAGAAAATTGGAAATGATAAAAAACATTTGGTCACTGCCCAAAAACTCTAGAAGCACTTGGAACCGATAAATGAGGAAGCCCAAAATAAAAAATGCAATTTCTGCTGGCAGACAAGAAATCAGTCACCCGTTGTGTCACATCGAGTCATCTAAACGTAAATGAAACAGATAATTATTAACAGAAAGGACACAGTGGGGACTTTTTTGGCAACTTTAACCCACGACACTCAATGCCATGCTGCATTTGCCAGCCGGCTTTACTCATTTTTAGCCCATTTGCAGCAACATCAGTGCAGAGACATCGTGACGTAACAACTGAGGAGATTTTGCATACGAGAGAGTTTCATTAAGCAGCACTTAAGCAGTGGGTGGATTTGGTGTAGTTGCTTTCCCACATACACAAGTTATGTCTTCTGAGAGTGTCAATAGAATTTCAACTCTATGCTCAGTCACTTGGAAGAACTCGAGAAGAGAAGACTGTCAGAAGAAGTTTCGTGAAAGTCTTCCTGTTTGACGCATAACACAAATGATACTTTCCTCGTCGGAAATAATGATGCTCCTTTGGCTCCCTGACGCACTTACAATTCTTGTCATCTGCTTTGCTCGCTGCTTAATGTCGTTATTAATCATGATCGCCGATTTGTAATGAAACAGTTCTTTGCTACATCAGTGCAGAGACATCGTGACGTAACAACTAAGGCGACTGATTAGGTTAAACGGCACACGCTTGTCTTTGTAGTAATGGAAGCCTGGATCCATTCATCACGACAGCGTTTGCTTTGATATGACAGCTGCTTCAACACTGTTTGAATGAGGTGCTGACAATGAGAGCCGCATGTTTAGTAGGAATCTGATGCATTTATTTCCATAAATGATGGGAGCCGGAACAACACCATTCGACTGCTCGTCACACAAACACACACACACACACACACGTTCTTGTTTTCACGACTTTTGGGGACATTACATTGACTGAGGCCCAATCCCAATCGCCACACTAACAGACTTTGAGGAGCGCTCCTGTAAGGGTCCGTGAGGGTTTAGGGGCTGTCCCACTGTCCCCCAGATATTTTGAGCCCTTTATGAACAAGTCTGCAGTTTTGCAGACTTTGCCCAAGGGAATTACCCACAGTTCGTAACAAAGGTAAACAAAGAGGACGGCACATGGGTGTTCAGCCTGGCAAATTACATTTACTCAGAAACATTAAGGGTTAAAGATGGAACATCAAAACACATGAATTCAGAGGAATGGAAGCAGAGGTTACATTACACAGATTTATTCATCAAACATTTCATTTGGTCACTGAAGCTGTTCTGACAAAAACGAGTAAATAGATGAATTAAAATGACCTCTCTCCTTGTGAGGAAAGAGCCTTGAAGACGTTCAAATTAGGGAGTAAAAAAAAATAAATTACCCACAATTGTACATTATATTATATAGACCCTGAGGGTTCAGGGTCTAAGGCCTTGGGGGGGACATTGGGATTTGGCCTTACTTCCCTAATTTCCTGGAATTACCTTAAACGTCTAGCCACTACCAGCCTAATCCTCACCCATTGCCTAATCTTACCCTAAATTTAGCTGGACCCTAACCTTAAACCATGTCTTCACACACTAAAACAATTTACATTATGGGGATGTGCAATTGTTCCCAATTTGTCCCCCTGAATAAGATGAGTCCCCACAATGTCACTGTTCTCATAAGGCGGGTAGATGGTTCTTGATGAACCTCCATCTACTAGTGTCCCTCTAGTACTGTCATCCCCTCATGCATCATTATTTTTTCTAAGGTTTCTTTGCTCTTTGAAGGCAGCGTCTGCTGTGCAATGCTGTGAATTTTAGCCAAACAGAAAAGAAAGGCGAGGATGAATTGTGTTATGTTGCTTTGACATTCAAACATGAGGATAAAGTCACTGGAGATGAAAATTCATTTTCCATGGTTATACTTTCAGACTGAAACGGATTTTATGTAATGTATAAAAAAGCGTTATAATTCCAAGCGTGAAATTTCATTGTATTTACTAACATATTTATTCAGCCATGCCTCTCTAATGAAAAGTCAATGCATCTCTTTCTGCTGTACTTGTCGCCTAATGCAGTGTAACATTGAGTACCTGGCCGCATAATGTCAGAAAACGGGAGCTGCATGTTTATTAGTTGTCCGAGATAGTTACAGTGATGTAAAGTGTGGGAGTTTAAACAGGGGCGTTATCCTCCTGAACGGTTGCACAATGCCATAATGTTGAAGTACAACGATGCAGAATGAAGGTTACTCTTCTTCCGACCTTTCCCCAGGTGATTGTGAAATGACAAAATCATCCGTCTTCTAGAAACCCTTTTCAACGCCCTGCATTTCCCAGATAAGCATTCTCAGGCATTCATCACTGATATGATGTCTGGAGGGCACAAAAGATGCCTTTAATCAAAGCACAGCAGAGAACAACAGCTCTGTAACGGGAGGAGGCAAAGGATTTATAGGGAAGAACAAAACGTATGACAACTTCTTAAAGCAGATCAGACAACCTAAATATGTGTCTTTTTAAAGCTATTAATCAATTTTCACGACATGTTTCTTCATGAAACGCTCACGTTGTCTGGACACTGGACCACACAATGTTTGTTTAGGAATTTGTGTGATATAGTGGGCTTTTTTTTGTTAATTGATGAAATTCCAACAGACACCAGAGACATGCACAAAGTATAATGCAATCTTATACAATCGCCTTGCAATAATAGTTTCTCAGAGAGATTTAAATTCGTTGGGAGTCTTCATTGTTGATGAAGGGCTTCCTGTGTCATGATACTCAAGCACCCTTTTATTAAAAGTTGTAGTGATTTATTTTTATAGCCTCTATTGCAGCAGTGATTTGGTTTATTCAAAGTTAATTAAGCTACCCACCATTTCATGATGTGAACCGAATGCCAACAACCTCGCAGCAATGTCCTTCCATCACAAGGCCACAGGTGCAAATTTATTTCTGGCCTTGGATACTAGTGTAAAAGCAAGATTTAAAGATCCTTTTATCAACATTTTATGAATCGACAATAATTCAGTATAATGTGGAAGGGGTCACTCGTAGCGATGAACCCACCTCCTCTGCAACGCCTCAGTGTTTTTTGGCTTCTTTTAGGTTTGAGCCTAAGTCCACCCACTGCATCATTTTGAAAAGTGCAAAAAAAAGTGGGCAAGGGGCTAAGACCCACTTCTTTATGACGAAAGCCTCGACGCAGCACTGAATTTGATGGATTTACTGAATTACACCAGCTGCTGGAAGACTACTTTGCCGGCATGAGAGCGAGTGCCAGCTGTAGTCCCCTAGTGGCGGATAGCAGGGGCCCACCAGCTCGCTGTTCTGTTTATTTACCAATTTAGCATTAAAACATGGTGGAATTAGCAGGCTAACGTTAGCAAGCTAACTAGGCAGCCGCTACATGAGTAAAATTTAAAAAGCGAGTGCTTCATCTACACACTCTTGTCACCGCACAGGAAAGCACATTGCTAATGCTAGATAATCATTAACACGGATTCACCGGATGTTGTAGTGTGCTGATAGCTTGATTTCCAGTCCAAAGAAAGGAGAGAACAGGCTTGTGCTGTGCTGTAATGCAACACAGTGGTTACTGAAAAAGCTGAAACGATAGTACGTATGTGTTTCATCCCAGTACAGTGAATATCATTTAAAGATTCTCTACTGAATTACTCATAAACCAGTTTTAAACACCAGAAAATGATACAGTATTTTTCCGTGTTTGCACGGGGAAGACACAACTCCGGAGAACTGCACCGACAGGACAGCAGTATTCAAAAATAGAGAAAACCATCAGACACCTGTTCATTTATTCAACTGCACCACAAGCTACCATGTCAAACATTAAAAGTCGATTCAACGCATCTTTGATGCAGCCTCAACAAAAACAAAAAAGTGTCCATTGAAAGCTTCAGAGGGGTTTTGTTTGTTTGAGACTGCACTATATTGTTATTTATCCCACAGCCACATAACAACTGATATCTCTTCCCTCCAACCATTTCTAACTGTTCTTTTAAAAAACAAATGCGTGACAGTTATTTTAAAATCAGATACCTGCGCATGTTTTGTCCCCTTAAAGCGGCGTTCACACGTGTAAAACAGCCACTCTTACACCAGATTCCACTTTCTCAGAGCTGTCAGTGAGTGCTAATTGTGCCGGGATTTAAGAGTATCCCGCCCTTCAGGGCTTTTGTGCAATCTGCAGAAATACCACGAATGTTTAAAGAAATCAGGTCTCTGGAGTTCTTTTACAATGCCATTTCAATGAGATTATCTTATCTGTTTTATTCCCTTTCAAGTGCAGATAGAGATTCCTCCAAGCCGTGTGTCCATACATCCACCCAATGCACCTTTTAACCAAAGACTGTTGTAATATATTGCAAAAGTCACTTCATACTCATACTCCACAGTGTTCTTCCTGTTGATCACTAAGTAGCTCCTATTGAACACGTTGACACGTAGTGCTCGGCCTCTATTCAAGTGTTGCTGGCTGTTGAGTGTAGGCAAAATATTCCTCGTTCACTTTCCCAAGACATATTTTTTTGACACTTCAGGCATTTACACTGGCATGAAGCCTATAGGCAACAGAGTTATCGTCTGCCCGCTCTGGAGGCAAGTCTCACTGCTCGCTGGCGCTGCACTCTGACGCCTTTGAGGGATTTATGTATGCATGCAAAAGATGTTACGCAAGAGTTTCCACGAAGCACAAGGCTGGATGCTTTAAAATTCCACCGTCGCATCCACATGCCGATCAAACAGCCTCTCCTGCAATGCCGAGAGAAAGGCGTAAGACCTTGGCCGATCTGTGACCTGAGGGGTTCTCCGGTTCCGGCGTTTCACTTGCCGAGAGACACCACGCCTTCAGCAGACTCTTACTCTGGATTTGAGCCTGATCCGGACGACAGACCGACGACGAGGAGGCTGACAGCGGCCCGCAGCAACCCCACGAGGAAGCAGTGACGCGGTTTTGGGCTGAGACGTCAGAGGTATTGGACGTGGGACCAGGACTGGAGGAGTGGGTGGCGATGTGTCCTTGTGGTTTGGCAGCCAGCACCCCAGTTCTCAGGCAGCGTCCACGGAGCACGTTGTGGAAGGCTTTTTTGAACTCCCGGCTGAAGCATGGGTAGATAATTGGGTTGATGCAGCTGTTGAGGTATCCCAGCCAGAAGGTTATCTTAAAGATGGTTTCAGGAGGCTTACAAGACGGGAAGATCGATCCTAAAGAGCACACACAGACAACGACAAATCAAAATACGAATGGAAACAGACAGCTATCCACCACAATACTAAGTCCCAGCTAAAAATAGAAAGCGCAAAGGGAGTGCATACCTCCATCAAAGCTGAACGTTTCTCTAAATTTACAGTATTTTAGTAAACTAATTGTCTCAGTTCATCTCTCTGTCCCTCCTCTCCAGCCACATTCCCAATTCCCCAGGCCCCTTCATTGCCATTTTCCATCCGTCCACCAGATGCCCTCTGACTTTCCCTCCTTTCCCCATCACCTGATTGCCCCGCCCATCTACACACCTGTTCCCACATTCCTCATCTGATCTGCAATTACCAGGCCTTCCCCACTCACCCCCTTGACCTGCATCTCATTTACTCATCAGCCTCTCAGTTCATGTACTGGTCCCAGTTCCATTCACTACAAGCCAGTTCTTCAAGGTTGTAATGTTTTTTCTTCCAAGCTTCTGTAACCTGAACCAGACCCTGAACCTGTGAACCCGTACCCACCTGTCTGTAAGTCTAGATATATACTTTCCATCGGCATTAAATCACTGAACTTGCCTGCTTTGTCTGCATTTGGGTCCAGTACTGCATTTCCTGGGTTGTGTCAATACTAACAAAAGGTTTTTTAACATATAATGTTTGGAGAAAATCTAAAACCCGTATGAGTATTAGGAATTTTGTAAAGATGAATTGTAAGTTGGCCACTGAGTTCCGCTATATGGCCAAAGGTTTGTGGACACGCCACTCCACATACTACATATACTTTTTGACTGGAGCTGTTTTTCATGATTTGGGCCCATTAGTTCCAAATTAAAGTAATCTTGATGCTACAACATACATGATATTTTAGTTTAGTATGTTTCCAATCTGACTCCCTGGGTGTAGACTGTGGGGTAGAAGCCTGCCATTTGCCATGTATCTCACGCAGCATTTTTTTCCTTTTCCGCTATCTGTGCTATCTATTTGAACAAGTGCACCGTTGCTACATTCTGTGCTTAGCGCTGCCCAAGACGATTGTGATTGGTTCAAAGAAATACTAACAAGTTAGAGCATCCCCCCCCCCCCCAAAGCAGAATGGTAACGTGTGGGACCTTTTGACACATAGCTCTGTGGAGATAGGTCTGGCTATGCGAGATGAGTGTGTCTCCAACTTTGAGGCACCAGTTTGTGTTTGGCCCCCTTCCTGTTTAAACCCACCGAGCACAAAGCCAGGTGCATAAAGAAATGGTATTCCAAGTTTGTTGAGGAAGAACTTAATTGAGCCCTGAACTCAACTCCATCCAACCCCTTTGGGATAATTTCCATAAACCAATGTGCAAAACCAAATTTTCACAAAAGCAACACTTCACAGCGGCTTTACATGGTGCCATTGATGAGCAGCAGTCCCCTCCTTTTATGGGTTCTATAAGCATACTGTGCAAGTGATTGGCCGGCATGGTTGCGGCGACCACCGTGTGCTGCAGCTCAAAACAGGCACACCATCTGAAGCACTCAGGAAAAATACAGTAGTTTTTCAAACACCTCTCTCTTGGAATCTCAGACTATCAGTGCCTCAGAGCGCTGCGCTGTGAGCCGTGAAGGTCTGTCTCAATTGAAATGCGTAGCTATTCTCCGATGACTGGCTGCCTTGGGAGGCTACAGGGTGACTGAGGATACCTACAGGCATTACAGCCCATTAAGCCTCGCGCTTGCTATCTGTAATAGCTTTCATATGAGGGAGCAATGGTTTGGTTCATTTCATTTCTTCTCACAGTCGAAGCCTATTCTGCTCCGGCGTGGTGTTTTATTTGCTCTCTTTGGTTGCTTGTAATTGAATTTCTTGATGTCCCTTCTGAGAAATGCGAGCAGCAGTAGAGTCGAGGGACAGCGGGGAAAGATGCAGGTCCTGCCTGGTGTTGTGTTCATAGAGGAAAACGTATCATCAAGCATCATTATACCAATGATTCAGGCCTCAACAGCTATTGCATCACAATAGCTACAATAGTAACCCACAGGGGGGGGTTGCTGTCAGAGCTACATCATAAAAAAAGGCTCAGTCTGTATTTTTAGCCTTGATAGCGGCACGGCTCTGTGAATGGCAATGTTGTTCTGTCTGTCACATACATGGTCAGCTGGTCAGTCCACCACTTTGGTCCAGACTGAAATAGCTCAACAACTATTTGATGGATTGCCCTGAAATCAGATATTCATGGTTGAATCCAGACTTTGGTGATCCCCTGACCTTTCCTCTAGACACAAGAGCAGCCACACCTTCATAATAATATATGATAATGATAATGCTCGTCTGCCTTAACGATACCGCAGTTTACACATCTTTATAACTGCTGATGTATTAAATCAGAGTTCTATTGAGTGAAACATGCAGATTCCTCAGAAATATATAAAAAGTGTCTTTGCTGGGTATTTCATTGTCTGATAACCAATAATGATATAAGGCATGAAAGAATTACTCGTAAGTCAGTGACGCATTCTTAGTCTAGATGCCTTGACACATAGTTCAAGGCGTGCTTACTTCTCATTGGAATTTTTAAATCCATTACAGTACCATGAACCTTTCCGAGAATGATATGACTATAGCCTTGACTAGAATTCTACTAAAATTGAATAAATCTTGACAAAAATGTGACGAACTACAATTTCCAGTAAGTCTAATTTACACTGTCACAGCACTTTTTGATTGAAATGTCTTAACATCTACTGGATGGATTGAAAAAGAACTTTGTACATACATACATAGTTTCTAGATGATGAATCCAAATGACTTTGATCCTAGACTTTCCCCGTTGCACCACCAGGAGTTGGACATTTGTGGTCTTAACATTGTCATTGCGGGAACGTTAGCGATAGCATTTAGCTCAAAACACCATATGAACAAGTGCAGCCTCACAGGTCGACTCTTTGCGTTATTAAAATAAATTTTAGGCATTACCACATGTAGTTTGAGCAGACTACGTTTAGCTATATCACTAATGTAAATTAGGGCGGAATGTGG
Source organism: Pholis gunnellus (assembly GCF_910591455.1). Classification (NCBI taxonomy): domain Eukaryota; kingdom Metazoa; phylum Chordata; class Actinopteri; order Perciformes; family Pholidae; genus Pholis; species Pholis gunnellus. Next base: position 5,721,637 of record NC_136545.1, on the reverse strand, counting down.
AGATATTGACAGTATAAATATTAGTTACACCTGTGTGACATGTCAAAATGTCTTCTGACAAAAAGCCCTTTTAGCAAAATGTTTCAAGAATAATGACATAACCATGAAAGTTAAACTAAAGTCAAACTTCAATAACTTGGTTATTGTGTAGTCTTAATCCCTGTGTCAAAAGACCTGGTTATCAATTCAGGACAGACAGCAGCTCCCGCTTTTTGGTAGAGCGACCCTTTTGTTTACACCGTTTACAAATTGGGTCCTTTAATGTGGCTGGTTGTGAATAGAACACACTGGCAAAAAAAAAAGAGAGCGTAAAAGATAAAACATATTATTATTTGTCCAGAGAATTTGTTTCCTCCACGTCCCCCTCCATCCTGTATAATAGATTGTGCCTTCCTTCAATAAGATTACAGCTTGTGTAACAAAATACACTTTGCAGAAATAATCTCACCATCTGTGACCTGGGAGGTAACTGCTGACAGACTATCACCCTTAAATACACACCGGACCACACTGACAATCACTTATCTCAGTCAAGTCATGAGTGTTATTTCAGAGGCAATTAAGATCTTAGATTAGGCTTCACAATGGTTGGGCTCTGTCCTCTCTTACGCCTGCGATAACATCGCTGTTATCTCCTTCTTTGACAGAGTCTGACAAAAATGTCGGTGTCATTAATTGAATATGAAGTTGAGAATATCGGGCTCAGTGGATGTAGCGACTCATAATGTAATAACTGCGCATTAACGTCAGCATACATGTAATAAAAGCTAAGAAAGCCATGCGTGCATAACGTAGAAACACTCTTGTGCATCATGTAATACGTTATTACATCATGATAACATTATTACATTATAAATTAAGCAAAAAAAAAAGTTGAATAAAGCATAGGAACCCTTCTAGTTTTACATGAAGCAAGAGGAATCCTTAATTTAAAGCAAATGCTGAGTTTAATAAACCAGGTGATTCTTAGCATGTGAAATATTTTGCACATACTAATATAATTAGATATATAATATAAATACATAATGACTCCTGTATGGAACATATATTTAGCATTTCATCTCTGTAAAGGTTCTAATTTTTGTTTTGCTTAGTTTATAATGTTACAATCTTCTCATAATGTAATAACTTGTTACATAACAAGCACAAAACTGTTACTCCGTTATGCGCTCATGGCTTTCTTACACAATGTGTTTTTTATTACATCATGGGTTTTAATTACATTTAAATGATTGCATTATGAGTTGCTAGAAGTGGACCTTTTCTTGAGCTCCTGATAGCGTAGCTCATATCTACAGTAATGTTTGACATCATCAGCAGACTAATCCTTAATTAGTTAATTTCTATTCAGTCTTGCCTTTGCATGACTGTATAATTCTTTTATTAACATTTTAATAATTTTTCAGATTAAAGCAGGCCTCTTCAAGAAAATGAATCGAATTAATCATTTGAGTGCTCATTATGACATCAATTAATTTCTAAATCATTTAAATTCCTCTTTTTAGATTCATATGATAAAGCAGATCCATCATTTAAAGTTCCTTTTTTGTCATTTTTGCTGGAGTTACACCCCATTTTGTGCCTCTCCGTATATTAGCATTGCATTCAAGTCACAGAGCACCGTAAAGACTTGTTTTTCTGAAAGATACTGTAAATCTATGACAGTCTTTCAAAACCCCAGTAGTTTGTTTGACTTTAAACTGTTTTTTGGAAGTATTTCCAAAATCCTCAAAGACTCTTATTATATTGTATTACAGACACTGCACCATATAAAAGATCGTTTTGTCTCCTGAATTGCAACTCACAAGATGTTTTATCATAGGTACGTTTATCTAAAAGAAAAGCAGTTTATAACCTTTTCTGGTAGTTTCAAGGTAGTGACCAGTGATGTCACGGTGTACTGACACACCCTCAAGTCCTCTTCTACATCACTGCAGAAGCTAAACAGCTGGAGGTCAGCCACATTTCTGTTGTGTATATAAACATAACATAATGGCAGTGTCGATGTTTGTTGATGTGTTCTACAAAAGTAAATATTAAAAAAAAGTATAATTGTATTAAACTGTCTGTAATGGATACTTTGCAATCATTTGTAGTGATGAACCTACTGTTGAATGTTTCCACTCTCACTTTTCTCATAGTGTCGCATTCGGCAGCAACAGGCAGCTCTAAAAACCCACTGTACACTACCTGCTGAGCCCCACACAGCAGACAGAGATTTTAGTTGACCAGAGTGGAGCATTTAGCAGCTAAAGAGCCAGATATTTCCCCCAGGAGTCGGTAGAGATTGTAGAGGTGTTGCTTGATTTGTAATACAGGTGTCCCGCAAAGAAAACATTGCTTTGGTAAAGATGGACTGAAGAGTCTTTGAGGATTCCAGTAAAGCGTTCAAACCGGCAGTGAGTGTTGTTAAATGACCTTCTGGGTTCTAGAAGGATTTCTTTCAGTTATACAGACCCTTTGCGAATATAATAAAAACAAATTAGAAAAGGCACACAACAGGGTTTAGGCAGAAGTTTAGGAGGTACCTACCGATGGGTAACACCAGGAAAAAAGGGAGCCAGCACAGAATGAAGCACCCGACAACAATGCCAAGAGTCTTGGCTGCCTTCTCTTCTCTTGAGAACTTCAGCAGCCTCGGCAGCGAAAAGGTGGTGCGTTTATGTGTCGCGGCCCCATCGTCGCCCCCCTCTGGCTTCCCTGTCTGGGCAGCGTTCCCTCTGTGTACCCTCAGCATCACCCCCTCAGTCTCAACGCCTTTTCCCTCACTGCTCTTCCTGAGCGTCTTCGTCTCTCTCTTCGCCACAGTATACACGCGACAGTACATGGCCAGGATGATGGCCAGAGGTATGTAGAAGGACCCCAGTGCTGAGAACAAAGCGTAGCCGGGCTCCTCCGTGATGCTGCACACCGTCTCGTCTTCTGGGTCGGGCTCCCTCCAGCCAAACAGGGGGCCCACGGATATTGCCGCCGAGAGTACCCAGAGCGCCACCACCGCTGTCAGGCCTCGCCGCCCCGTCGCCATGGCAGGGTAGCGCAGAGGGTAGCTGACAGCCAGGTAGCGGTCGATGGAGATCACACACAGGCTGAGGATGGAGGCGGTGCAGCAGAGGACGTCTAGAGCGGCCCAGACGCTGCAGAAGGACCGGCCAAACACCCATCTGCCGAGAGCCTCCGAGGTGGCGGAGAAGGGCAGGACGGCGGAGCTGAGCAGCAGGTCCGCCGCAGCGAGGTTGGCAATGAAGTAATGAGTCACGGAGCGCCAGTGGCGGTGGAGCAACACCGACAGGATGACAAGGATGTTGCCAAGGACCCCGAACACAACAAACACCACCAGCACCACCCCCAAAACCACCGCCTTGGCTACATCCATCCCTGGGTGGGCGGAGGAGCTGCAGTTGGTACAGCGACCTGCCACGGGGAAAACACTGGTGTTCTCAGCAGCAGCCATTGTTATCTGTTGGGTGCATTGAGTTGTGCAAGTGCCTTGCAGATTGATGCCATTCATGCCACATCTGTTACTCAATTACAGCTGCCTTGTTCTGCTCCTCCTAATTATGCGGATAAAAGCTCTTCTTGCTGCACAAACTGCTCCGCCAGTTCATTTGGTGATGCAGGGACTGTTGCCAACACTCCATCGATCACGTGGCCTCTGGCAGGGTTCCTTGGCACGATGTCGTATTCTGAAAGACAAACAATGCCACGGTTTCGTTGTATTTAGTCCACAATAGCTTGACAGAAAGGACAAATATTCATGTTTTAGGTGGTCACTGGTGGATTTAGAACAACAGGTTCTGTCATAATGAAAGGCTTTAATGCAGGAAGCCTTTTAAAACAACAAAAGGGATGAAAGTATATTCAACACATTCAGGGGATTTTATAAAAAAACTGCACAAAAGGTCCAATGTGTAGGATTTAAGGGGCTGTATTAATTAACAGAAATGGAATATAATATTCATAATTATGTTTTCATTTGTGTATAATCACCTACTAAATCACCAACTAAAAACCGTTGTGTTTTTGCTCACTTAGATCGACCCCTTCATCACTGAGTCCGCCATGTTGCACCGCCCATGTTTCTACAGTATCATAAAGATCACAGTTTATGATTAAGGGGTAAAATATCACTTAATAGTCTCTTTTTACAAGATTCAGTCTTTCTATTTACAAATTATTCTGCCCCCTACTATGCTGCATTTGCAGAAATGGAGGTTATGCTTGAATGAACTAAATGGCATTTGCAATTTCCTTATTCATCAAAGAAATGCCAACTTGTCTTTTTGCCTCGGCAAGCACTCGCACCATAAAGCGCCCCATTTCTCATACCTGAGTCTTGTTAAACCTTTATTTAACCAGACAGATCAATTTTAAAGCAAAAATATCTATTTACTGGGCGGAGGCAACAGAGCTTGTGAGCAGTAGGGGTGGTGGGTGTTATAATAGAAAATAAAAACAATGGACGAGACATAATCAAAAGCAACAGGGGTAAAGACGAGGACACCACGGCGGCAATAATGTTCCTCGGGGGGCAAAAAGAAAAATCATCTGTGGCATTATGAGAAAACCAGCCAGCCATCCAGGGAATACAAAGATAAATCAAAGCAGAGATAATTCAGCCGGAGCCTGTGATGGCTTCCTTGAAGGTCTTGTGTCTGCAAGCGGAGCTCTAACTCAAACGGTGGATGACAGGCCAGCAATTGAACCTTGAGGAGAGAACTATATTACTGACGCAAAGGCTTCGGCCCGCTGATAGTCCCACTCAGCAGCACTCTCGGTGTACGTGTTGGCGATCTGGGATGTCACTGAAAGAGATAAACGGCGGCAAGGGAAGAAAAAAAAAAAGAATGTAAAAGCAGTAGGAGATAAAGCCTTTGGAGAGCGGAGTCATGCTCGTAGGGTGTTCGTGCTGGATCAAAGGCTTTCGCTCGCTGCGCATGTCACCACGAGGCAGAACAAAATCTGCCCAAATAAACACCCGATGCCGGGATTTCCTCGTCAGTAGCCGGAGGGGGAATTTGAAAATGAAACGGGCGGCGAATGGATGTCTCGGATTGTTTCAGCAGGGGATGACTGAACGCAGTGATACTTGGAATGGCTTTTTTAGCTCATAATGAGATTTCTCAGTGTGGTGAAGTGCCTGCTCTAAAGAGATTAACCCCGTCTAAAAAGTGTATTTCCTCAGCCCACCTGTGTTTGAGGACTACAGTTACTGTGAAAAGTGTCAGGCGGGAAATAGATTTACATTGTCCCCGAGGCGATACAGTAGAAACAATTCACTGACGGTAAAAACGACTTTATTCCGGCAAATAAGTCTTTCCTGAATTTTAAAACATCTGGGACATGTGTCATGTCGAAGTCCTGAAGCTGCTTGGCTGACACGTTGTATTTAATCATCATGTGCAAACTAACCAAAAAGCCAATTTAAAAACCCATTGACTTCAAGAAGAGGGAACCGGAAGTGCAAAAATGCTGACTCATTTCCTGTTTGTAGGACTCATTCTTCTGCTGTAGAGTGCTGTTGCTGTGCAGTTCTCCAGATAGGAAATGGAAGCAAAAAGATCAGAACAAAAGGCCTGCAATACATGTTACGTGAGGGAACTGAGCAACAAACAGAGAGCAAACAGAGAGCAAGTCAATTTAAGAATCAATGAAAACCTCACAAATCCTATTGATGCGTTGACATGTGCCCTATAGGAAAGACATCATCCTCAAATGTCAAGATGTTTGATTAACCTCAGAGCATTCACAATTGATTTTAATTTATCAGGCAGAAATACCAAATATGTCCTAATTCCAGCTACTTAAAAGTGACAATTGGCCACTTTTCTCTATTTTATATCATTGCAACGTGAATTTTCGTGGGGTTTTGGATTGTTGGTCACAAAAAGAACAAGTTAAAGACATCACCTCGGCCTCTGAAGAACTTGTGATTGGCTTGTTTACTCAATTTGGAAGAAAAAAATGTAATAAAAGAATCCAGAGATGAATAGACAAACATCACTAGTTGCATCCTTAACAGCATTTCATCCCAGCAGTGAGACTGCACACATCTCTCATTCCCTGCAGGTAATATTTGATTAAAAGGCATCAGCGGACATCATTACTATCCAATTTACATCTAAAATCCGAAGGTCCACTGCTCATTTTATTGCATTAGTGGAGTTCATGGAAAGATGACGCTTTGCCCTTGAAGAAACTTTCCCGTCAGCCTCCTCAGTCTGAGCGGCCATTGCAAAATTTAAGCAAGGCTGCCAATTAAATCTCATATTAGAAATGATAATTATGGTTCTGTTTTAGGAGACGGAATATTAGCAAGCATATTAAATGGCTTAATGTAGCCTGACCACGGGCATATTCAATCAGAGCAGCAGCTCATAGCCTTACTATCGCAAGGGTAATGCGCACAATATCAGCATGAGTCTTCCTGACAACAGTTACTCTGTTTGCTTTTCTGAAACAAACTGTGCTGCATTGTGTTCCACAAATCCCTCTACATTTATTGTATTTAGCAAGACACTCATTGTCGAGGTTGTAGAAGAAAAGATCACAGCTGCAGCACTTTGTTTAACCTGCAGCACGTCTGATTTATTGCTGCCCACGAGTTCTAGGTTCTAGGTTCATTTCAAATTTTTTTTATCGACTACCTGTGAAATGTGTCGATTGGTTGACAAATGACAGAGAAGAGTGGAAAAATGCCAAACAAGTGTTCCTAGGGACCGCATAGACTTCTTAAAATTGCTTGTTTTGTCCCAATGATAGTTCAAACCCACCGACAAAGATTAATTCACACTGATGTAAAAGAGAAAACGCAGCAAATAGGAAGGCGGAAGCAGAGAATGTTAGTTGCTAAAATCACAATTTGTATTGGAACATTTCTCCAACAACACCACCGCTTGGACGAATGCTCGGATTTTAAATGTCGACTGGCGTAGCCGTCCGTTAGGTCACATCAAAACAAATGAAATCCAGCATCCTTTTTAAGTACACACATGGATCTCCTTCACGGTAATGTGTTCTGCTGGCAGCTCAGGCCACTGTAGAGTTCATATATCATTAGATTTTTTTTTACCAACTGTTATATAACAGTTTGTGTCAGTCCTCTGGAGCAGTGCACTACCATGATAAATTACTCTACACTTGAAGTCCATTTCAGAAAAGCTGTACTCCAGGAAAAAGGTGTGTGTGTGTGTGTGTGTGGGGGGGGGGGGGGGGGGGGGGTCATAACTTAAAACCTGTATGACATTAATCATTGCATCTTATCACCCTTGAACACTAGCTGCACACTGCCCTTCAGAAAGGAAAGTTAAGTGTGTTTTCATCTGAGGCAGCTCTATCCCAGAGGCTGATGATATTTAATTTCCCTAAGCCTCAAACCATGAGCCTTTGCAGCTTTAATCATTCCTCGATATCTTTTACAGAGTATCTTTATTTACAGCCCATTGCCACTTCTGTGTTTTTACATTTAGATGGCCTACCTGTTGAGAGAAATATGTTCTGGCAATAAATCTAAATGAGGCTGCAAAGGGAAAGTGTTGTTCATTATAAATATGAAACATGTTTACTTTGTACTTTTATCACCTGCGAATACTTTTGAGATATGCAAGTAATAAACAATTACTGAACATCAGACTGCATGAATCAGCTCAACCAAATGACGGAGGGAAAAAAAAAGCAATTTTCCCAATGTGCTCATCAGTGGCTAATTAAAAAAAAACAATCATCACATCCTCCAGCTGATTACAAAAAAATCACAAATAATCATAACGATCCATTATGGAAATTGGAAGTCACACAGCCTGTGAAGTGAGCTGTGGGATGGAGGGAGAAGAAGAAAAAAACGTACCTGTTACGGAGCGCGCACACATCTCACTGCACCGAGTTAAAAAGAAAAGGAAAACAGTTATTTTTAAAGCAAATTTTCTCTGAGAGGCAGTCGTGTGTTCTTCTGTCCGCCAGCACGGAGTGCAAGGGGCGCCCGTCTCTGCTGCCTCCTCTACAGGGAGAGAAAGTCACAGTGGACCCACCCCACCTGATCCTTCCAGGCCCCGCCCCCCTGCCCGCGCGGCTCATACCTTTTTTTTTTAAATTAGCGGGTGTCCGCGCACCCTGCTCGTTTATTTATTAACTGTGTGCGAGACAACGCACATAGACGTTATCACGAACTTACTAATAATCAAAAACTCTAACTTATTTTGTGTTTGTAGATGTTTATAAGTAACGTGAAAGGGACTGTTTTTTTTAAGTTCATACGAAAGGTGGAGAAATAACACTTATCTTAAAGGTACAAATATGCACTTGGAATTTATAGTGGACTTGGCAAACAAGGTATTCATCACACACATTATTGTCGTCTCTATATTTTTCTTCCATTGCTGTCAAAACACATCAGTAAGCCCCACTGTTTTTTTTTAGTTGTTCACAAATGCTAAACTGTATAAACAATATGTATTAATCCGCTGCTGAAAATAGTTCCCAACAAATACTACTACGACTATTTTTCTGCTGGTGTTTTTACAGCGCCCACCTGTTTTCTGAAATTATTTTGTTATTTTTCTAAAATGTGACATTTTTTAATATTTCAGATGGGCAACAGACAGGACAGGGAAGTCAAACTAACATTGTTAGTTGACAAAATGTATATAATTATCAAATTACTACGATTTGAACTTGTGACCCCTGACTTTTCGTCTAGCGTGACAACTTTCCCACAAGCAACAAAGTGCTCCATGACAAGGTGAGACAATTCCCTTTTTGGAAGGCAATGATGACATCGTTTTTTGTTGTTGTTTAGTTTGGAGGACTTGTTGAATCAAAGACTAATGGTTGGATTTCCTTAAATCTATCATTGTTCACTGTATATATATTTGTCGTCCACTGAGGATGAATCATAATGTTTTTGGTGACCCTTGACTTTTATCAGCATTGCGTTACCGTTCAAATTTGTATTGGTTCACCAGATATATCTAAATCTAATGGGCAGATGGCCACGAATCATCTGACAGATTCATGCTCCCCAGGTGATGAACCACTTTCCAATTGAGACTGCAAACTTTGCCCAAGCACCAACACCAGGCTTAATTCTTTGCACACAGGATATTTACCAATGTAATGGGGTTGATTGAGATACAATTTGAGGACCACAGTCATGCTCCCGAAGGGATAAACCCTTTTTGGTTTGAATAAAGTCATGAACATTGCTGCAGTGCAACTCTCCAGACAAACTTCATCTTAACCTGACTAGTTGTAATGTAAGGTTTAATCTGCTGCCTTAATAGCCTCCACTCTTCTGGTTTTAGACCCTCCACCAGATTTTGTGACCTGGCTGCAGGGATACGCTACCGTTCAGCTTCAAGAGCAATAGTGACGTCGATACTGAAATTGGGTGTCTAACAGTCGGGAGTTCCAGTTCATTCCAAAGGTGTTGGATGAGGTTGAGTTCAGGGCTCTGCGCTGGCCAGTCAGGTTCTTACACTTGTGCACAGAGATATGGTCTTGTTAAGACAGGAAGGGAATAAGAGCAGCCCTTGCCACGAGTTGGAAGCACACTGTTTGCAGGACTTTTAGTGAGTCAGAACATTTAGGATGTGTGCTGATCCATGGGGGCCGAAGGAAATTGCTCGGTCCTGGTGGTGCCTGGCGTTGTTCTGCAGAGAAATAGCAGGTGTATTGGCGCAGACTCTGATTGGGAGGGGTCCAGTACGTCACTAATACCCAGAGGATGACAAATCGGCTTTTTCTTCTCTCAGGTTATTGTTTCTGGTTGAGTTATTTATGGCTTCTGTGACGGCTCCGTGACCTGACCACAGGTGTCTCAGATGCCTCCGAGGGCTCCGGCAGCAGTGTTCACTTTTAGACTCTTTTCTTCACTTCTGTCTGGCATGTCAGGAAGATGCATTCATCTTCAAATGGCTGAGCTGTCTCATACGTCTGCTGCCACCGGGTGTATTGATCTAGTATATGGATCGTTCTAGTCTATGGGTTTATATTGGAACTTTCACTGTTCTTTCGGGGCTGACGTTATATTGTTCTTGGATTGGCTTGCTTCTTGTCCCAGAGTATATAAAAAGAGTTTTATCGTTTAGAATATACACTTCATTTAGCACAAACAGGGCTCTGCAGAGGCTCATAAAGTGCATTCCATTATTTCTGTGTTTCACATGGAGTGTCTTTTTGACCGCTCCATGAATGGCAATCTTGGTCTGCTGGTCCACCACTTTGGTCCAGGCTAAAAGAGCTCAACAACTGTTGGATGGATTGCTAAGCAATTTTGTACAAACGTTCACTGTCCCCTGAGGATGAATCCTTGAGACTTTAGTGATCATCATCTGACTTTTCAATTAACGTGACAAGCAGGTCTAAGTTTTCAATGATCTACTAAATGTCTCAACATCTAGTTGATGAATTGGCATAAAATGTTGAACAGACATTCATGGTTCCCAGATAGTGTATCCACATCCTCTGTGGACTTCTCCTCTAGCAAATTGAATTTCTAGAAAACTATTGGAGTGGTTGCCATGAAGGTTTGTTTAGACGGTTGCGTTTCCCTCAGGATGATTTGTAGAGTTTGTAATAACTGCGGTCAGTCAGCCTCAGAATCTTTTTCAACTTCTTGGCCTCCCAGCCGTCGGTCCAGTCTCGTTCTCTGGCTCATTCAAATGAACAGAGGAAGTAAAAAAAACTCATGTGTTCATACTGGGAAGTTGATTTACCTAAAAAAACATTTTTCTCAATGTTTTAACTTCAACCCTACTGTTATTTTGAAACGGAAAAGAAATGCCAATATGTTATGTACAGTGGCGGGCCGTGCATTTTACACCTGGGCCTTCTGTGCTGTCCTATTGAGCTACTGTTCTAGGGGTGTAACAATACACGTATTCATATTAAACCGTTCGGTACGAGGCTTACGAACCGAACAATACGTTTGAATAATACTAGTGCATTTGGAAAATGCAGAATCTTAATTGTGGGAAATATTATGTTTTCGGTGGACTGTGCTCACGTAACAGACAATGGGCTGTGCTTTTGAACCCGGAACAATAACAAAAAACAGCTGAGGCCCTGCATGTGTTCAGGGAGGCTAAGCTAAACTAGCTTAGCGGGGAAACGACACGATAGACAAATGAACACAGTAGTAACGCTACTGCAGATGTAAAAATGAAAGCAGTTCACTGACCACAGCTGCCTTCACTTAAAAACAAAGTCCATCCTCCTTTCTTTGTTAACAAAGTCCGTAACTCCCAAATCCATTTCTCCTCCTCCTTCAGTGTTAAAAAAAAAATGCTAAAAATGTCATGTCAATGTCATAACTTCACTTACATATGTTTCAACCAGAACTCTTACTAAATACTAACATCTGCTAGCTAGCTTTCTGTTTGACAAAAGTCACGCTGGCCCACTGACCAATCACAGCGCACGTTAATGCAGACGTACTTAGGACGCTACCTCGGTACCACTGGCACGTCAATGAATACGCCCAACATGTCAAACTAAATATCTGATTGGTTGAAGACTATGACAATCAACCATATCGTCCCCATATACTACATAGCCTCTCTAGCGGGCATCGGGCCTCTCTCCTTACATAGAGAAATAAGGGCTGAATCTGATTGGATAAAAGCTCTCCTTAAAACAAGTTGCACTGGAAGCAGCGCTGCAGGCTGGAAGCAGAGCAACAGAGGAAGACAGGAGCTGTGCAATGTGAAAATAAGATAATGGAAAAAAAAAATTATACTACATGTAGTATATTTGTGAAAAATTATTAAATTATGAAATAGCTATAACTTTGATTCTGTTTAGGCCAGCAGAGAAGGCTTAGCTGGCCCTGACGGCCCACCACTGTTTATGTATATATACAAACGCGTTGTAATTATTTTGCTATCTATATAAAACAACTGGAAATGGTTTCAGGGAAAGCTGACATTGTTTGAGGAATAAATCATGATATATTGGAGAAGAGTTGCCTCCCACACACTTAATTAAAGATTAACTAATTGACTTAAGTACTGAATATTTACTGTAGAGACATTTTGACTTATGACAAAACAAGTGGCACTAAAAATACAAAACGGAGCAACTCGACACACCTTAAAGGTATATGTGTCAAGTTGCTCTGTGTGAAGATCTAAGAGGCGTAAACACAGAGAGACCTAAGGCAGTTTTTTTTAGGGAAGAGGCGTTCGTCTATTATTCTTTTCCTGAACCCGGCGGCTCATTTGCACAGGTCATGGAGCTCTATCAGATGTAAGCTATGAAGAGTTGTGTTCCTGCACTGAAACGACAGCTTGACATTTATTTTTTCAAACTTTAGAGGATGACTCACACACTCAAACTGCACTTAAGACTTCAATAAGAGGAGTCTTCCATCCTCTTCTTGCTATTCCCTACTCTCCATTTTCTTGATCCGAGCGATTATTGAATCTAAGCCAGTTTGCTAACCTGCGATTTGTAGCTTGCCGACGGACACTCTCACCGGTGCCCATGCAATAGCAGAACATTTCGACTTTTCTGCCCTGAAATTGATCTATCTTAGTCATTTATCCCATGGGCATGTGTTTCTGGTTTGGGTATATTCAGCCCCTGTCTGCAGATTTTTTGTTGAACTTGTTACCTTTCAAGCAAATAAAAAATAATTAAACTCTTTCACTTTAAAGGTCAGGGTCCTCGCCTTGGGTGGACCGGCATCTCATAGAAACATTACTGCGCTGAAGCGCTCGGAGCATCCTCTCATATTTGATGTTCTCTCCCATTCGCTGACTTCAGACATCAGGAAATGGTTACAATTGTGTGTGGGGGGGGGGGGGAGGAACTCCGGCGGCTGCAGCCTCCGCTTGGCAGAGGGAAATACATTTTGTTGTTATCAGCTTCAGCTGGTTAAATGCTAAATTATTCATAGGGAGGTAAAGGCTTGCTCTCATGAGATTAGTGCGCCTAATTGTTCCTCCAGTTTGCTGCTTGAATGCAGGAGCGAGGCTGGCTGAACACCAGCATCCTGGATGATTCCATTAATGAGGAAACGAGACGAGACATTCAGAAACTATTTACAGAGCTCCTGAAACTTTTAATATACTCAGCTTAGCAAAAAAAGGTGCCACCAACCTCGCAGGTTGGGAAAATTAAAAGGGAAATAAGAAATCAAGTTGGGTGAAGGCGGCTGATCTACCGTAAAACACAGAATCTAGAGGATGTTCACTCTTGTAACATTTTATTGGTGTTTTAAGAAAAGGACTATTATCTTATTTTCCCAGTAAAATAAACCCAAAAGGCTTTTAAACTACTTTATAGCCTTTGTATCTCTTTAATCCTAATGAAAATCTCCTGCATGTCCGATCCGTACCTATCTGAAACCGTAATGTCCCGCTGGCCTGTTTTCAAGCTCCAGGAGATATGTGGAGATTATTTTATACTTCTCCACAATATGCAGATTTGTTAGTTCTCTCAAGGCATTTTTATTTGAGCAAATATATGGAGTTTTTCAACCTTTTTCATCCGTCAGGGCCCTTGTAAAAGTCCTAGGACATGCCGAAGTCCACAAAATTGTACAATTTTGAAATATCTGCAGTGTCTGATTTATCAAACTATCACAGCTGTGTTCATTAGGCCTACAAATATACTACTTGTTATTAGATTCAGTGTGAAAGTTCAGCTATAGTTGCTATAAACATAAAACTGGTGTGCTGCAACTGATTACAAGTACACATAGAGCTCTTAGTTGACTGCTCTTAAGCTTTTTCTATGAGTCAGCCTCGAAAAAGCTTGTCGCACTGGGTTGGGGGGGGGGGGGGATACTGCAGTTGCACTGCTGTCTGCAGTGGGTGGATATTTGTTTTTGCCACACTCAACTCAAAAGCAATCCAATACTTTGCCAAATGAAATGCTAATGATATTCTGCCTTAATGCCAAATGCCTGCTGAAGGCAATCACAGTGTTTTTGCTATCTCCATCAGGAGGATCATGCGATCAGTCACGCTTGCATCCGTGATTGAGTGTGCACTTCTGTGTCTGTCCACGGCTAATCTTGCATTCTGCTGCAATAGTTTTGGCTGCAGGACCCGTCGGGGTTGTGGTGACTCACACTTTCTCAAAAGACCTGATATTTTATACTGCCACTGACTGCCTGCTGACTCCTCACTCACTAGTCTTAACCGGCCCCCGGCTGGTACAGGGTCTGCCAGTGATAACACAGCTGAGTGCTCTCACCTTTAGTGTTTTGGACCGTGTGCTTGGCTAACAGCTACCGGGACTATACACACACTGCTGAGTACATCGTCGCCATTCAGTTGCTGTTACTCTGGCAGGCAGCTTGGTGAATTCAGTTTTGTTTTTGGCAAAGTTGTATGAAATGTCTGATACAATGACTTTGAGACGATTGCCTGAATGCATCACTGTGCAGCAGTGTGATTTACGACGCCTTGCAGCCCATTAGTCTGGGGGTTAGCCAAGAGTGGGTTTAACATCTCAGGTATTGGGTTGCAGAAAATAAGCCTTCATATGATATTATGCAGTATTGAAAATGATCTCAATATATCATTCTACGCCTGTTTCTATGGGTCTAACAGGCATGCCTTATTATTTCCCCAGCATGCTGAGCAACCTACGTAATGTCCCGACATGCTGGCACACTGGCAGGAGATGCTCTGAGCTGGGAAAATTACACCCGTCTCTGTGCTGCCTTCTCAGACCACAGATCATTTCTAAAGAGAGGCTGATGGTGCACTTGCATCCATCAAACGTATGACATTGTTTGTTTTCCTTCCCTGTTTAGTCAAAGCAAGGTAGGCGGTTCAAAGACATGATGTCAATCCTAATTTGATTTCCTGTGTAGGGCAGGGATCTGCAGAGATGCTGGATGCCTGTGATTCCATTGGACTTTTTTCCATTGGGGGGGGGGGGCAATTAATAATGGAATGCACTTAGAAATGGGTAAATGGAATTTGAAATGAGCACTTTTGTTTCATTTACTTATAAAGCCTCTGGGGTTGACAGAAAACCAGGATGGATGTAAGAAGTCTGGGCAAGAAGAGGAAAAAAATCCAATGGAAATGAAATGGAAAGGTGGCCCGTTGGCATGCAATTAATAGCTGGCACCTGGTTAAGCCGGCTCTAAGAATGTACTAATAATTACTGCTAATGCCGTGGCGGCTGCATTTATTTGAATAAGCAGACAACTAACTGGTTCTGTCAATCCGTACATGTCACTATCAAATTGGTCCGTTTGCTTGGGCAAGATATTACTTTTACATTCAATGATTTGTGATAAGGATTGAGATAATTTATTGACTCTAGCAACATTCATCTTTTATTTAAGGGCCCAAAGTTCCTTAAGATTTAAGGTTTAAAATTGAGAGAAACATTGATTTATTTCCTTATTTATAACTATGCCTTCATTAATTTCTTCAAGGACGTCTGTGTACTAAAAGCCACTCAAAGTAAAATAAATGAAACTAGCAGACATAACATAAATACAGCTGTATTTTCCAAACAGTATATGTACAGTCACACATCAGCATACAACACAGATATGCATGCATGCATGAATGAATGCACCAACCAGAATCTACATGCATGCACATATTTTCATAAATGTATACAGTGTCTGCAGAAATGCAACCACAAACAAACCCTTTTGCACACACACAAGCATGCACGCACACACATTTATGCATGTCATGTGAACATAACTATGAACAACATCTGCAGCATCGGCACCTGTGCGCCCAGCTAAAGTTAATGTCCAATACAACTGCTTTGCAATACATCCTACCTTCATGAAGGTTATACTTTGGAATGTATTTGTTGAAACCGTTTTAGAGAGGTGTTGATTCTCCTTCATGGCTATTTTGGTGGCTTTGAATAAAATTGTGTTTATGAAGAGGGGTCTCTAATATTTAGTCTATCTTCATTGATGTGAATAGGGCGGACTAGCGGCCCATTCACATTCCCATGGCGTCAAACACAGACGCTTTATCACGCCATCTGGTGTCTGATACTGATGCACAAGGTTCCCTTTAGTGTCCGTATGGGACGCACCAGGCTTTCAAGTTACTACAATGTAAACCTATCCGGGTCATTATTAGACGCCCAGAGAAAATGCGCCAAACACAAACACAACAAACACAGGACCTTCAACCTGGAGACCTGTGTTGAGTTATTTTAAAGTAACATTAGTGATGTTTGTTACGTGTTTCCATACTTGTACTACCTTCACTTCGTAAACCTGACGAAGTGGTTTTGTGAGACAAAACCCTTTTTAGAGGTCAAGAAAGGATGAGCAGAGAGATACTTTACAGCACGACGGCTGGTGCATTATGTGCCTGTCGAGGTGAACAGGATGTCCTGCCAGCAGACGAGGCAGCGTGCTCATCTCAGGAGTTTTGGTTTATGACTGCTGGAGCGGTGGAAGGCGTGAACATAAATGTGAATAAAAAGATTAGGCTGGAGCAGGCCAAGTACGATTTTCCAGTGTAGCAGGCACACCACAGAATCCATTTTGGTGTTCATTTTCATCAGCAATTATTTCAGCACTTTCCGATGACCGGAGGTTTTTTTACGTGTTATTAAAGTGCCACAAGGCAATTGATAGATGGTGTGCTGCGCTGCATGTGCACCCTGTACCTCACAAATGTTTTATTCATTTGATCATATCTATTTTATTAAATGCACCGACTGGCATAATGAAGAACGTTCAAATATAGCAATATGGATGATGTTTGTAAAACTCTGGGAAGCCACGAGTTCTGAGAATAGTTTGTTCATGAAGTGCTTTTAGGAGTGGAGATGACTTCTTCTAGATTTTCTCAGTTGTGAAGGGGTCTGTTTCTGGCACTATTCGATTTATTATAGAACACTTGGAGTGTATTTC